>NC_047513.1:32155560-32255560 GCF_902827115.2 Pseudochaenichthys georgianus | reverse complement strand
GTAGTGCCAACTTCTACAATCATATTCACCACAGTAGATACGAGATGTGGAAAATCGCCAATAATATGTTTGTGAATGTGTGACGAATCTGCTGCGTTCGGTAAACACAACATATGGAAACCAGTTGGTCTGAAAAACCAGTAGGGACATAACACCAGCAGCATGGGCTGTGTGTTTCTGTTGTCAAGGCGGTATAATAAGAACTTGTGCTACACAAAACTTGCAGTCATTTTAATTTGTGACGTCATCACGGTATTTCTCTTTTAACTCTAGGCCCAAATTCCTCCCTAAATTAATTTCCCTCCTCGATCCTATTTTTTTCGTCCCCGGGAGGACGGACATCCTGAAGCTCAACTCATCTGCTTCAATCATGTTCCCACTTTTCCAAATATTCCTACGACTTCACCCTTCTCTTTCTTACACATTTGAGCCAGCGATGCAGTGAAGCATCAGCTTTTCAACATTCATGGGCACCTACTTCTGAACAACGTGCTAATGGGGCCAAGCACTACTCCAACAGCTGCATATACCATCTCCAGCACAACAAGTTACACCCTTACTTTTTTACTCGCCTCCATTACATCAAAGAGAGCTGGCCATCTCTCTTGGACATCGCTGGTCATGGGAACATCACTAATGACTTCTTGTCTTCTCAATGCAAATGTTCTCTCCATTTTAGCCCTAACTGTCTCTCTGTTATTACGCTTCTTGCAATCTGAAAGGAGTTCAACATCTTCGCCGAGGACTGGGCGCATTCTCCAAGTGGAAAGTCAGGGCAGTCGGCCACTTCAGCCCTCTTTGGTTTCTTGACTTTAAAAGGCAGGAGAACGTTTGCCTTCAGGTTTATGTTTCAAAGTATTTACACTAGTGCTGTAGCGACGCGTCGACTTCAAAATATCGTCGACGACATATTTCCGCGTCGGCGCGTCGCTACACACACGTGGGTCACCCACAGCAACAAGCAGTTCTAGCTGTGGTGGCTACCATTAGCAGCTAGCATTTGCTCTCCGATTTTTACATTAAAATGGAATTATGGATTATAAATTCAATCATTTTTTTATACATAGACGTTAAAAACCTATGGATTAACCAATTCAGCCGCGTTTTTCTCATTGTAATGCCAGTGAACACGTCTTTTGATCAGATTGACAGCTACGGTGGTGAGACGATCTCCCTAGAAGCTCTGTAAAGGTACGTGTTGTGATGTCTGTATTTGCTTCCCCTGTCGCGAGTCCGGATCACTCAGTGATACTATATACCGACATAATCTGTGGAGTCTCAGCTTTAATCGGATATCTTGTATGTGCAGCTACGATGAGTAATAAGGGTACTTTTATCTTGAGTTCTGTGCCAAAGTCCGTTAGCATTTTTCGCTCAGGGGTCATTTAGATGCTTCTTATGAGACTTGTGTTTTGTTTTGGTAAACATGGTTTGTATCGGCAGTTAGCTGAGATTATTCCCGTTAATCTGGTATCACACATTAATAGGTTCTTAAATATTAAGATCCCCTGAGATACAGTATCGTGACATTTTTTTTTTTACATTACGTTTTTTATGAATTGAACAACAGAAAAATAATCGTTAGATTAGTCGACTAATCGATCAAATAATCGCCATCCGATTAATCGTTTTCAAAATAATCGTTTCCCCCAGCACTAATTTTACACATACTTCAGGACATCCCACTTTCCGGAGATGTGTACGGTAGTTGGACAACTTGTATTGAGACTAGTCTTCCATCCCCATAGCCGGAGGCTGAGCCTTTTTCTTGTAAACATGGATGCCTCATGACGAGCGCCTCTGCAACTTGGTCAAAACTCCCTGTCTGTGGCGTAGACTTTGTGCTTAACCATCTCCTGAATCAACCCCTCTAGTATATCAGCCTGGAGCTTTGAATCAGGGATCAACAGTGTCCCTTCTTCTCCGAGAACTCCGTGGGCCGTCTCAAGCTTAATCTCTGCATCATAATAATAAATAATAATATATAATATTTGTATAGCGCCTTTCAGGAAACCCAAGGTCGCTTTACAAGTCGGGTAGGGGGGGGGGGAGTAGGGGAAAAAAGGCAGACAGGTTAAGGGGGTGGGGGGGGGGAAGTACGGTAAAAATAAACCTATTAAACTCACTATACAGTGGGGAAAGCCTCGGTAAAAAGGTGCGTTTTGAGGGCTTTTTTGAAAATGTCCAGGGTTGAGGCGCTGCGGATTTCGGGGGGGAGAGAGTTCCAGAGGGTGGGGGATGCCACACTGAAGGCTCCGTCACCAAAAGAAAAAAATCATAAGAAAAACGGGGAACATGGAAGAAATCCGGCCATGAAGACGGCGAAGAAGTGGACTCTGAGATGTGAGAATCACGGTGCTGTCGCCGAGAGAAGATGTGGTTTCATCAGGATGACAGGTTGGTGGAAAGGAGCAACTGTCCACACATCGATCTGCACCAGCATTGAGAGGTCTGCAGGATGTGTATGTGACCTTGACTGTAGCTTTGTCTTGTATTTCTCCCATGGAAGTTAAGTTCATAAATTCATTGCCAAAAAGCGTGTCCATGAACTGCAGCCGAAAGGGTTCCTTTACATTACACTGAGTCTTTATCTCATTCTCCAGTTCTTAAGGTGTGCATTTATGTGAGCCCAGTAATACCTTTCCGAGACAAGATCCTTACAATGACACAACTGGCACCTAAATATAGAGCTCTTGGATTGATAACTGGTTTTAGTCACATGGAATCTATTCAAATGAATTAAAAGCGCTTTCCACGTTCTAAAAGTGCAGGGGCGGCTTACATATACACAAGGAAAACGATTATTATTCCCATAATATCTACGTTTTCACTCGATAATGTTTTAATATTTGGGACCTACTTGGTAAAACTGAGGGGCAGGCCTTACAACGCCACATTCACAGCAACATTCTGGAGAACTTGCAGCGCCATTCACTGCAAAAGAGAAATGAAAACAAATGAAATATCAATCAATAATAAAATGGGGAAGGTCTAAGTAACAGTAGTGACACATCACACAACGGCCAATCACATAACCGAGTGGGACAGGGATAAACCAAAATACAATTGTATTCTCACCACATACATTTGAGCCCACAGTAAAAGCGCCGACTCCAGACACGCAGAGTTCGCGTTTCAATCTGCAGCAACAAAGAGCAACACAGAAAACACTTATACAATGAAAAACTGTATTTCTATAAACACAAATAGTAAATAATCTACAGGTCAACAGATTATGTTTTTTTGAGGGATGATGCCAATCTTTTTTATAGCAGAGCCAATATACATTTCTGCATCTGATAATGTAAAGGACACCATTTCTCTCTTCAATGTACATATATTTAGGGCTGGGTACCTACCGAAATAACTTGGTACCAAGTAGTATCGACTTCTCAAGTCAAAGGATACCTATCCTTATCATAATAATCACTGCGACATGGGGCACTGGGAAAGTCAGATGATGTCAGTCTGCATTACAATTAGCCATGTGCTGCATAATAATTAGCCATGTGCTTCTGGTAACTAGAGCATATAGCCTATCTGTATCACCTAGAATGTCATTTACATGCCCTAAACTGACGCACCGGACTGCTAACCATGCTAAGCCGTTAGCCCCGTTAGCACGTTTCGCTAAGTGGTGATTTAGAGCTTGGTGTTGGAATTCTGTTTCGTTTAGGTAAAAATTGTTAATATTGTCAGTTAGCCGAGTTTCTTCCCGATAACTGGGTATTACATATTCATAGTTTGTTAAATGTTAAGAAGCCCTCAGACACTGTTTCTTGTAAAATGTTGCATCTGCACCGCTGCGGTGGGGGCAATCGGGCTTAACAGGTTTTAAGGGTAGCCTACTGGTATCATAATTCTATTAAACAATACCCACACTTCTAATCCTGTTATTTACAGATAAAATACATACTCACCACAGAACTTGAGCCACAGCGGAGGCACTACGGTCGTCTGACGGCAATCTGCTGCAGCAAAAACAGCATTGACATTAAAAAGCATGGCCGTTTTTCCCTTGCTAACATTTAGCATAACTTTGGAGCGTGGCTTGGTTAAAACCATAGACTGTATATATAAATGGACGTAGGGTCCGTGACGTCACCCATAGGATTCTGCAGAGTTGCCGTGAAGCCCTTAGTAGGCGGAGTCGGCCACTAACGGCTCAACAGTGACGTCAGAGTTCAACTCCCGCCTTCTCCAGCCTGCTCCAAATAAGGGCAAAGAGGCGGAGCCGAGGCGGGACCTGCTGCCACCGAGCTGGAAGTTCCAGAGCTAGCTGAAGCTACCAAGCTAAGCTAACATGCTCGCCATCTGCACGCTGCCGTCGCATTTTACGTTTCTAAGGTAAGCGGACATGAAACTATTCAGCAAAACTATAAATAATAATCTAAGTTATTGAGTTTTTAGCATAATACTTCAGAATCTTAAAACCCCTTAACGTTTGTATGCAATTGTGCTAAATTCAACACTGGAATCAAGCAAATATTAATATGTTTGCATGACATTAGTTATTTGTATTTTGATATCACTTAACTATACGTTTAATACATTTCAGTCAAGCTAAGGTACATGTGATGGTAGCTAGTTAGTGCTCTTACCTGTGAGGCCTCCTCCAAACAGCATAATAACCAGACTGTATCATTCAAACTAAGTACCCGTTCTAGATCCTTGACTTTAGACAAACAATTCAAAAGACAACATGTATTTAAAGACCAATCTTTATTTGAATGTGCCTCTTAACCTGGGATATTAGTTATACAGTAATAGTATTGACAATCTAAAAAAACTGAGCAACTCAACAGTCAACTTTATGTTTCTTAAAAAGCATTTATTATTTTCATTTTCCCCTCTCATATTCAGTGTGGACGGATTGAGACAGCATGGTGCCCAGAGAGCAGCAGAGACTTCAGGGAGAAACCTCCGTGTGATGGACATCCTGTCTGTTGGTGTGGAGAGGACTGAGGGTCTATCCTCAGCGAGGAGGACCAGGCCTGATGGAGGAGGACCAGGCCTGATGGAGGAGGACCAGGGCTGATGGAGGAGCCCATGCTGGGCACAGCTGACACCAACTGCACAGGCCTAGTCTGTCACTTTATTTGACTAAATGTGTTTACTTATACATTTAATAGGTTTACACCTTCTGTCCATATGTGCTTTTTATTTAAAACATTTGATTAACTTTTGGTTCACATTTCAATAAATTGTATTTGCACTCCTTTGTCCATTATTCTTACTGAAAATGTTAGATTACACATTCACATCTGACTGAAGATTGGCCCCATGTATTTGTGACGTTGCAAAACAAGGTACATGTTGTGACGCTCATAAAGTGAGGCAAATAGAAATAATCAGCGGATGGAGTGTAGATGTGGAAATAGCTGCATTCGATCAGCTGACTATTTTTACAATAAAAGTAGTTTCTTAGTGAATGTCCTGTACTGGTCTTAAAATCTCATAACATCAGCTTTTAATGTTCCTCTTGACCCTCAGAGAAGGAGAACATGTCGTGTCTTTCAGGCATGTCCTTTCCTAACAAAAATGACAGGAAACATACAACATATTATTGCAGAACAAGTGTGTTATTTATGAAAGCGGTGTGTTTGTGAGTTTAGGGGCTGTAGATATAATTATTTTGTAATTGTAATGGTTTTTTTTTATTTCAACAGTGAGCTACAAAGACAATCAGATTATGAATGAACAGTATGAAGCTCATCAACATTGAAATATATGTTATTATCAAAATAATATTTAACTGTTATCAAAACGTAGTGCAACTGTAGAAGCTTGCTCTGTTGTCTCACTGAAAGAATAACTTTTACCACGTTTTTTACAGACAATATTGAGAGATAAATAGTAGCAGTTATATGTTATGTGTTAAATATCTTTGCCTTCAATACATTAAATTAGAAAGCTGACAAAGTCATATTGCTAAATATCTAAATGTAACTTTTTGCATGGAAAAAACCCTCAACTTAACTGATGTGTAGCTGATCTAGTATTTAGTATTGTTTAATGGAATGTATATCAGTGTATTCAAGTCAATACTTCATTCATTTAAACCAATATATTTCTTGATTCTTTGTACAGTATGAAAAAAGAGTATTTGTACCTGTGCTGAAGTTCACTGCTGTGAGGAGTCCAGTTCTGCCTCACTCTCTGGTCCAGCCTGTCTGCATCACCTGGACACCTTAAACAAACAGATATATATATATAGATATGTAAAGTACCATGTGTACAAACAATATAACTGATTCTCTTCTGTTGGATTGTGTATTGTCCGAGTCAGGGTCCTTTTTATTTTACTGTAACTTTGGAAGTTGTGTTACAAATGCTTACTGTTTATTTGATACCCATTCGGTAATGCAATTAATAAAAACAACAAGGTTTGGGTTCGTTCTTCAGATGACTGTGACGTTAACGTGTAAGCTCGATAATGAACTCCAGCTCAACCAACCATATTGTAATATCTAAGTAATCATCTTGAAATATGACATTAATAATTGTAATATACACATGTTATTGTGAGGTTGATTTCACATAACTACTTCGACATTAGCTTGTCTACATACTTGAGCATAGCCAATTTAAATTAACCTTAGATGCATACAGTTCCTCCTACATAATAAAATATCTCTAAGTTACAAGGATGTAACCTTATTTATCAACCTCAAACAGAAGCCGTTTGTTCAACAGTATTATCCCACTTAACACTTGTCTATTTCGTTTTAACCATATATACAGTCTATGATTTTAACTTGGAGGGTACGATTACATCGTTAGCACCGATGTAGCTACCACTAGCTTACATGCTAACCCAAGCCTTACCATTCATTACGTAGCTGATTAAAATCATTAACACATAAATAAAGGACTCGAATTTCACTTACCGCATTCATGCACCGTCTGTTTTAACCGCAGAGCGAGTCACAATAGTCCGATATATAAGCATGAAGAACAAACAGCCACGGCCGGCTACAGGTTGTGTTCCCTGGATGAGCTGAGCAGGCAGAGTCCCTGTAGCTAGCTTCACGGAGCAGCTAGCAGAGAGACAAGAAGCTAACAGCGGCAGGCACTGGACAGAGCCGTCACTCAATGTGACCACGCCCTAATTGATGCACAAACTTTAAGACCTAATATAAATAAAAGGGTCGCGTTAGAAAACAATTCACCACAGATCCATAATCATGAAGGTGGAATCTAACTATATCGATAATAAAATGTATGGAGCCAGGGGTAGAAACATGTTTTTTTCTGCTGTAAAGTTGGGCATTTTAACATGGGGGTCTATGGAAATTGCTCCTTTCTGCAGCCATCGCCTATCGGCCAATATATGAACTGCAGTGTGTGACACTTCCGTATTGGCTTCACGGCTCTACCCCACAGTTTGCCGTTGGTTAAAACGTGAGCGCCCCAGCCTCTTAACGACAGTAATGTAAACTCGTACTTCTCGTTGACCAAAAGCTTTCGTTTGAAAGCTAATGTTAATCCTAATGCTACGTTAGCTACCAATGGCTAAATTAACAGATAGCATTAAGTAGCTACGAACCAACACACCTTGCAGCGGGCCACACCCGACTGACTAACGTTACTGTTGGGGCGGACATTTTCAGAGTACACGTAGCACACGGTAATTCAACAGCACGAGAGCAAATAACTTCATGACAGTTCATTAACTTATGTTGGTGACTTTCAATGCAGTATACTACATATGGTTACGCATTAACTAATATTCCAATGTATTCCAGCCATCCATACTTACCGATCCGATCCGAGTGACAGAGCTGCCTTCCTTGCGGCTGTCTTCTTCCAAAAACAAATGCATTGCGCGCGATTTTGCGGGGTAGCCTATTGGGGTGGAATTTATACATTTATTTGATTTCATTTTATCCCAACATGACCTAAACACGTTCATGTACTCTCTCCTCATACAATGTAGATTCTACACAATACTATTACGTTTTGCATCGGAACATGATACAATTGTATAACATTCACACAATAGGCTTGGATCAATCCAACAGATGGCCACCAGTGCCTTTTTTCAGTGCAGCCGGAGCGACGCCCACCGACCGCAGTCTGGAGTGAGTGGAGGCACAAGATGTGGAGCCTTCACAATACGAGCACTCCGTGACACGCATGGTTAGATCTGAGGCCCCCGCGCGACCAGGGGACACATGTATCCCTGTTTTCTATGTCTTCTTCATTTTTAAATCAGTTTCCAGTCATCAGTACGGGAGAGCTTTGGATGTGCGCAACGGGGCATGAGTGCCACTGCAGGCACGGAGCGCGCTGTAGCTCGCTTTAAAGTATCTTTCTCTGCTAATAATCATTTTATATTCATCAATTCGGGGACACTTCTTTTCCATGGAGCTTGTTCTCGACATTGCATGCTTGGATTTTTATTTTTAAACCCATCTAACAAGTGGTGATCCTGGGATAAAGCGGCAGATGAGAGGAGTAAAACGCCGTGATGTTTGTATCTGTGTGAGTTTCCCAACTTGATGTTCCTCCGCGGCACTCCGTGACCCTGCCTGTGTTTCTGATGAGGATGTCCTCCACTGTTAGCGAGGAAGATTTAAGGATTGCACTGAAACGGGATGTGTGTCCTTCTCTATATGGGGAATGTGCTGCTAAAAATAGCCTGCATGCTGATGAGGCTAAAATGAACAGGTTGGTGTTTGGATCAAACTTAGAGAAATGCCTCGTCGCAGGACATTTTAAATCACAGTGAGTGGAGCATCAAAGCACAAAAGGATCTGTCACTGATCTTTTTGGAACATTTTTCATTCACGTCTGTTTAGTTCACTTGTGGAGCGCAGAGACCAACAGGCGATCTGGGAAGCAGCTTGTTGATGGCACTGCGCACCGGGAGGACTTGGTTTGGGCAGGTCTTGCGCAGGGTCTTTCGGCTGCAGGGCTCCTGGTCCAGGCGATCGAGCAGTCTGCTGTGTCTCTCCGCGAACCAGGAGCAGGATCTGGGCTTCTGTCACTACAAGGCAGGGGGGGATTTCTACCGCGGTCACCGGAGCGCACCTTTCTGCGCCTCCTCCTCCAGGCGCTGTCCACACAGTTTCCCCCACGCTTGCTGCGTCTTCCCGGGGAATCCGAGGGGACATGAGCCCCTCGGTCGCCGGTTCCTGTTGGCCATGAAGCGGCAAAACGTGCGGACCTTGTCCCTGATCATCTGCACGTTCACCTACCTGCTCGTCGGGGCCGCGGTCTTTGACGCCCTGGAGTCCGACTTCGAGATGCGGGAGAAGGAGCAGCTGGAAGCCGAGGAGAAGCGTCTCCAGGGGAAATATAACATCAGCGAGGATGATTACCGCAAACTGGAGACCATCATCATGGAGTCAGAGCCCCACAGAGCCGGGGTGCAGTGGAAATTCGCAGGGTCATTTTACTTTGCCATCACGGTGATAACCACCATAGGTAAGTGTGAGTCTCTTTTGGTAAGTCTCTTGAAGCAAAACCCCATACCCACTACAGGTGGTGTGTTATCGCTGTTGCGCAACAGGACGCGGTTTATTATGAGGACACTAACAGTTCCATGGCAGCGAAACGACCCATAGGCAGTAATAATAAGGTGAAAGCACATTTTCACATTTCTATAAGTCTTAGGATAAAGTTTTTACGCAACATGTTGCAGTCGCTGCTCTGAGGGGAGCTGCACCCGCTGGAGCTTTGTCTGAAACACCACCACATGATGTTTCTCATACTAACTAACACTGACGAATGACGTAACGCTCTCATAAGACTGCTAAAACACATGTATCATGTCCTTTGGTGCAGCTGTAGTGCGTGATTATCCAACTTTGACGCTGCGTAAATCAGATGCAGACAGACAGACACGCCGAGATGTACTCTTAAAGCGAGGAGAGAGGAGATGTGGAGGATGACGAGGCTCTGTGGTGCTGAAGGCACAGCTCCAACGGGTTCAGGAGTTCGGAGAGTTTATCAAGTGACACCACCCAAACCGATCCTGGTTCACTTCCTACATGTTATCTAGCCTCCACTTGTGTATTCCTACGGGTAGGATTAGATCGCTTAGAGTTTGGCTGCAAACAAGTTCACAACAAGTGCTTGGAAAGGATAGATGGGTTTAGTGAGAGCTGGTGATCGAGAGAAATCACAACCCCCCCCCCCCCCCCCTAAAAGGAGTTGTGTATTACATCAGTTTGACGCGATTTACGATGATGCATTTGCGTCATAAAGATGTATTTCAGGCAGTCTCGGAGCAATGAGTTTCTCTCCGTGTTACGGTTCACAGTCAAACCACATTCCACCTGCATCTGAACCCTGATGAAGATGGAGTTAATGCATTAAATAACTGTCCAAACTGTTCAAACGAAGTGGCAGGACATTTAAAAAGAACTTCTCCTTTCAGCAGAGGTCACAGTGAGAACACTTCCTCCATAAGTCACACCGCGTTTTAGAGGAGGAGGACTTTTATTCTGGGGGACTAATGCACCCGGCCTGTCCTCCCGTGTGCCAGGCAACACTTAAAGAGGGGCGCGCAGAGAGAGAGGAGCGACTGTTGTTTCCAGGCTACAGCCACGAGAGCCATTGTAATATTCATGTTATTATTGAAGTGGTTATTCACTGCCGCTGCTCTGTCAGGAAGCAGGGCGCACGCATGATCATACTGGTAACAGGGTTAGCGGGAGCAGGGGCCGCCAGACGGTCACCGTCAGACATACAGGGGGTTTGAATGCTTGCTGTGTGAGGATTAAAGTGGGACAGAACCGACATGTTGGCACTGATTGGATTCATTTGATTAATGCAATGGAGAAAAGAAAAAAATAGTTTTGCAGAACATCTGATATTTCTCGCTGACTGCAAAACCCTAATTACAGAATAAAAAACAGTATTGTGAATTAGTATGGTGTGAAATTGGTCATATCAGAATTGTGATAACACGTTACCAAATGTGCAGGCAGGTAATTATAAACTAACAGACTGAGTTTCTGAGGGGGCGGCTTACACATTTGCAGACTTGTGATCATCTAAAAAAACAATATAACACAATTCATTGCATTGAACATCAGTCAGATTAATATATATACCATTTAACATTTTAATGTATATATAAATACATATACTTCCTGATATATGTATATATATATATATATATATATCAGGAAGAAAGCCCTCAGGATTATAAAAGACCCCCACCACCCCAGCCACAAACTGTTCAGTCTGCTGCCGTGCGGCAGGCGCTACCGCAGCATCCGGACTGAAACCACCAGACTCAGAGACAGCTTCATCCCACCGGCCATAAGACTGTGAAACACCTGAACTGCTGAAACAACATCCATAACATTCATCTGCTACCTAGTCATTATTTATCTATTTCTCTAATATATCATTCCAATAACTTGCATATAGACTCTTATTGCACTATTTCACTTTTTAAACTATTTTTCTTTTTGTATTTACTATTTACTTGCACTATACTTTCTGTTTATCTGTGTTATTGTGTTGCACTGTTGGAGAAGCCTGTGACCTAAGACTTTCATCGGCATTACTGCACTATGTCCGTATGACTAAATAAAGAACCTTGAACCTTGATATATTATATATATCTATATATATAGATATAGATATATAGATGGCATGTTGTCATGGATCCGAATGGGAAAATACTGTTACTGTTGTATTGACAGAATATAAAGAAACCTCATATCTTATCTGAAAGGACACGTGGTGATGTTCTGTCCTCTCTGTCCTCATCACCAAACCCCATGAAACAGACCTGAACCCAACAGTGAACTCATCACTCACACTCTTCTCCAGCCTGATCGCTACTCTACTCCTCTGGACCATCGAGCTCCATCGTGTTCAGACATGCATGATCTGCACACATGCACTGGATGAAGTACAATGTGCATTGTAGTCTATTGTGTCACTCAATCAAAGAGTCAGCGTTCTGATGCTTTAACACCTGTAAGAAAGAAATGTGTATCAATGCGCAGCTGAAATAGTCCCTAACGAATATACACCTTCCTCCTGTTTGAGTAACATTTGACAACGCACTACAGTTCCCAGCCTCGTGCACTAACACATCAGCATACTGTATTCCATCAGATCTGCATGGGTTTGGGACCGAGGTCAAAACACAGGATGCCGCATTCGGAAAGTATTGACAAAAAAATTATTGTTGGTTTTAGCTGTTCCTGGGATGTGTTGATATTTACATAATTACACAATACACCATCATCTCTTAAAGACAGCATGTGACCTCTTTTCACCCTCTGTCTGAAACCAGAGCCCTCTGATTGGTTAGCTGGCTGTTGTGATTGGTCAACCGCTTATGTCCCGCCCCTTAGCCTATCTCGTACAATATGTTGGAGCCAATAGAACACGATACTGTGGGTTGTGCGCATGTGTTCGGATCAGGGGAGCAGGTTCAAACCCCACAGCAGCCAGCATGTCGTTGTGTCCCTGAGACCCTTCACCCCAAATGGCTCCTGTGGGGATCGCCCCCAGTACTGAGTGGGCAAGTCACTTTGGATAAAAGCGTCTAACAAGTGACATGTAATGTAATACTAGCCAATAGAAGTGCGTTACATAGTGATGTCACTTTTTAAAGCAGGCAGATTTCCTTTAGGTCCAACGCTCAGAATTATTTGCAGGATGCTTTTATTTGATTTTGATTTTGATATACTTTAGTAATCCCCGTGGGGAAATGGTTTCTCTGCATTTGACCCATCCTGTGTTAGGAGCAGTGGGCTGCCATTTTGAACGGCGCCCGGGGAGCAGTGTGGGGAACGTAATCGCGATTAATCGATATGTTCTAAATTACCTTAGAGGGATATTTTTCAAGTTTGTAATATCTTATCAACATATGAGTGGACACATATGCTTTATGCTAATGTTTATTATCATTTGAACAATGAAAATATTCTCATGAATATTAAACACACAACCTGGAACCTCTCATACAATACAAATGGCGTGTGTGTGTGTGTGGTGTGTGGGTTGTGTGTGTGTGTGTGTGTGTGTGTGTGTGTGTGTGTGGTGTGTGTGTGTGTGTGTGGGTGTGTGGTGTGGTGTGTGTGTGTGTGTGTGTGTGTGGGATCGTTGGAGCTATGTGCAACTCAAGGCATATGCTTGAACGGGAGCTGCCTGGACGCTGCAATCATGAGTGTGCTGACTTCTCCTACAATGTCCCGCTGTCTGCTTCCTGCATCAAGTCAAGTGCTCGGCGCAGTTGTGGCGAAATGTCGCTCCTCTGTTTTCATTTAAACAGCTCCTTATATCCGTTAGCGCAGCTAGCTAGCACCCGATGCTAACAACAACAACAATGCACGTAAGGTCTCTCGCTCGACACACACACACACACACACAACACACACACACACACACACACACACACACACACACACACACACACACACACACACACACACACACACCCTCCCGGTCCTCCCGATGGCCAGTCGGTGCCTGCCGGTGAGCGTGGAAGTGTGGTCTGCCACAAGCGGGTGGCAGGAGCGGGGCTGTCAGCATCAGTTTGTAGATGGTATTTTAAACTCGATGCGCTCTGAAACTACGGGGCGGCCGAGGACAAAAAATACACATGCGTTAATCGCGTTAAAATAATTAGTGGCGTTAATTCTTTTTTGTGTCAACGCGTTGACAGCCCTAATACACACACACACACACACCAAACACACACACACACACCCACACACACACACACACACACACACACACACACACACACACACACACACACACACACACACTGTCACCATGGCAGCCATGTCTTTTAACTTCTTGCCCTGCTGCCCCGATTGTTTCGAGAACACCCTCAGCAGACTTGTAGGTGAAGCCGTGACAGGAACCGTGACTGTAGAGGCAGAGTTGTAATCCGCTTGAACAACACGGCCCACTGACATGCACACATTTGTTTCATTAAACTTACACCTGCCAATCACATTGTCACGATCTGTCTCTATGGTGTCTTGTCTAGATCTATTTTTGGTTTTCTGTCTGCGTTTTGTCTTGTTTAAATCTGTCTGTGGTTCCCTGTCGTTAGTTTCCCTGGTGTGTCTGATTACCCGATTGTGTTCACCTGGTGTCCCCGTGTTTTCTCCTCCCTCCTCACCTGTGTCTTGTTTGTATGATTAGTCTTGTGTGTATTTAAGTTCTGGTTTTTCTGTCTTTGTCGGTTCGTCTTTTGTTGGTGACTGAGTTCACCGGTGAGTGTTCTGTTTTGTCTGTTAGTTTCATTATCCTTGAAATAAAGGTTTATCAGTTATCTGCATTTGGGTCCTGCTTCCTTCACTCAACAGTGACACACATAACTGTATGCACTATGCATGTTTGCTCAGCATTTGATTTCATTTGGTGTGAAGGCTGAAAGTATTTTGCTCTACCGAGATCTGATCTTGCAAAAGATATATTTTCGACAAACTTTTTATTTCTTTTTAAGGCGGCTTTGATGTAGTGCCAACTTCTACAATCATATTCACCACAGTAGATACGAGATGTGGAAAATCGCCAATAATATGTTTGTGAATGTGTGACGAATCTGCTGCGTTCGGTAAACACAACATATGGAAACCAGTTGGTCTGAAAACCAGTAGGGACATAACACCAGCAGCATGGGCTGTGTGTTTCTGTTGTCAAGGCGGTATAATAAGAACTTGTGCTACACAAAACTTGCAGTCATTTTAATTTGTGACGTCATCACGGTATTTCTCTTTTAACTCTAGGCCCAAATTCCTCCCTAAATTAATTTCCCTCCTCGATCCTATTTTTTTCGTCCCCGGGAGGACGGACATCCTGAAGCTCAACTCATCTGCTTCAATCATGTTCCCACTTTTCCAAATATTCCTACGACTTCACCTTCTTCTTCTTACACATTTGAGCCAGCGATGCAGTGAAGCATCAGCTTTTCAACATTCATGGGCACCTACTTCTGAACAACGTGCTAATGGGGCCAAGCACTACTCCAACAGCTGCATATACCATCTCCAGCACAACAAGTTACACCCTTACTTTTTTACTCGCCTCCATTACATCAAAGAGAGCTGGCCATCTCTCTTGGACATCGCTGGTCATGGGAACATCACTAATGACTTCTTGTCTTCTCAATGCAAATGTTCTCTCCATTTTAGCCCTAACTGTCTCTCTGTTATTACGCTTCTTGCAATCTGAAAGGAGTTCAACATCTTCGCCGAGGACTGGGCGCATTCTCCAAGTGGAAAGTCAGGGCAGTCGGCCACTTCAGCCCTCTTTGGTTTCTTGACTTTAAAAGGCAGGAGAACGTTTGCCTTCAGGTTTATGTTTCAAAGTATTTACACTAGTGCTGTAGCGACGCGTCGACTTCAAAATATCGTCGACGACATATTTCCGCGTCGGCGCGTCGCTACACACACGTGGGTCACCCACAGCAACAAGCAGTTCTAGCTGTGGTGGCTACCATTAGCAGCTAGCATTTGCTCTCCGATTTTTACATTAAAATGGAATTATGGATTATAAATTCAATCATTTTTTTATACATAGACGTTAAAAACCTATGGATCAACCGATTCAGCCGCGTTTTTCTCATTGTAATGCCATTGAACACGTCTTTTGATCAGATTGACAGCTACGGTGGTGAGACGATCTCCCTAGAAGCTCTGTAAAGGTACGTGTTGTGATGTCTGTATTTGCTTCCCCTGTCGCGAGTCCGGATCACTCAGTGATACTATATACCGACATAATCTGTGGAGTCTCAGCTTTAATCGGATATCTTGTATGTGCAGCTACGATGAGTAATAAGGGTACTTTTATCTTGAGTTCTGTGCCAAAGTCCGTTAGCATTTTTCGCTCAGGGGTCATTTAGATGCTTCTTATGAGACTTGTGTTTTGTTTTGGTAAACATGGTTTGTATCGGCAGTTAGCTGAGATTATTCCCGTTAATCTGGTATCACACATTAATAGGTTCTTAAATATTAAGATCCCCTGAGACACAGTGTCGTGAACAATTATTTTTTTACATTACGTTTTTTATGAATTGAACAACAGAAAAATAATCGTTAGATTAGTCGACTAATCGATCAAATAATCGCCCGATTAATCGTTTTCAAAATAATCGTTTCCCCCCAGCACTAATTGACACGTACTTCAGGACATCCCACTTTCCGGAGATGTGTACGGTAGTTGGACAACTTGTATTTGAGACTAGTCTTCCATCCCCCATAGCCGGAGGCTGAGCCTTTTTCTTGTAAACATGGATGCCTCATGACGAGCGCCTCTGCAACTTGGTCAAACTCCCTGTCTGTGGCGTAGACTTTGTGCTTAACCATCTCCTGAATCAACCCCTCTAGTATATCAGCCTGGAGCTTTGAATCAGGGATCAACAGTGTCCCTTCTTCTCCGAGAACTCCGTGGGCCGTCTCAAGCTTAATCTCTGCATCATAATAATAAATAATAATATATAATATTTGTATAGCGCCTTTCAGGAAACCCAAGGTCGCTTTACAAGTCGGGTAGGGGGGGGGGGAGTAGGGGAAAAAAGGCAGACAGGTTAAGGGGGTGGGGGGGGGGGAGTAGCGGAAAAATAAACCTATTAAACAACTATACAGTGGGGAAAGCCTCGGTAAAAAGGTGCGTTTTGAGGGCTTTTTTGAAAATGTCCAGGGTTGGGCGCTGCGGATTTCGGGGGGGAGAGAGTTCCAGAGGGTGGGGGATGCCACACTGAAGGCTCTGTCACCAAAAGAAAAAAATCATAAGAAAAACGGGGAACATGGAAGAAATCCGGCCATGAAGACGGCGAAGAAGTGGACTCTGAGATGTGAGAATCACGGTGCTGTCGCCGAGAGAAGATGTGGTTTCATCAGGATGACAGGTTGGTGGAAAGGAGCAACTGTCCACACATCGATCTGCACCAGCATTGAGAGGTCTGCAGGATGTGTATGTGACCTTGACTGTAGCTTTGTCTTGTATTTCTCCCATGGAAGTTAAGTTCATAAATTCATTGCCAAAAAGCGTGTCCATGAACTGCAGCCGAAAGGGTTCCTTTACATTACACTGAGTCTTTATCTCATTCTCCAGTTCTTAAGGTGTGCATTTATGTGAGCCCAGTAATACCTTTCCGAGACAAGATCCTTACAATGACACAACTGGCACCTAAATATAGAGCTCTTGGATTGATAACTGGTTTTAGTCACATGGAATCTATTCAAATGAATTAAAAGCGCTTTCCACGTTCTAAAAGTGCAGGGGCGGCTTACATATACACAAGGAAAACGATTATTATTCCCATAATATCTACGTTTCACTCGATAATGTTTTAATATTTGGGACCTACTTGGTAAAACTGAGGGGCAGGCCTTACAACGCCACATTCACAGCAACATTCTGGAGAACTTGCAGCGCCATTCACTGCAAAAGAGAAATGAAAACAAATGAAATATCAATCAATAATAAAATGGGGAAGGTCTAAGTAACAGTAGTGACACATCACACAACGGCCAATCACATAACCGAGTGGGACAGGGATAAACCAAAATACAATTGTATTCTCACCACATACATTTGAGCCCACAGTAAAAGCGCCGACTCCAGACACGCAGAGTTCGCGTTTCAATCTGCAGCAACAAAGAGCAACACAGAAAACACTTATACAATGAAAAACTGTATTTCTATAAACACAAATAGTAAATAATCTACAGGTCAACAGATTATGTTTTTTTGAGGGATGATGCCAATCTTTTTTATAGCAGAGCCAATATACATTTCTGCATCTGAAAATGTAAATGACACCATTTCTCTCTTCAATGTACATATATATTTAGGGCTGGGTACCTACCGAAATAACTTGGTACCAAGTAGTATCGACTTCTCAAGTCAAAGGATACCTATCCTTATCATAATAATCACTGCGACATGGGGCACTGGGAAAGTCAGATGATGTCAGTCTGCATTACAATTAGCCATGTGCTGCATAATAATTAGCCATGTGCTTCTGGTAACTAGAGCATATAGCCTATCTGTATCACCTAGAATGTCATTTACATGCCCTAAAGCTGACGCACCGGACTGCTAACCATGCTAAGCCGTTAGCCCCGTTAGCACGTTTCGCTAAGTGGTGATTTAGAGCTTGGTGTTGGAATTCTGTTTCGTTTAGGTAAAAATTGTTAATATTGTCAGTTAGCCGAGTTTCTTCCCGATAACTGGGTATTACATATTCATAGTTTGTTAAATGTTAAGAAGCCCTCAGACACTGTTTCTTGTAAAATGTTGCATCTGCACCGCTGCGGTGGGGGCAATCGGGCTTAACAGGTTTTAAGGGTAGCCTACTGGTATCATAATTCTATTAAACAATACCCACACTTCTAATCCTGTTATTTACAGATAAAATACATACTCACCACAGAACTTGAGCCACAGCGGAGGCACTACGGTCGTCTGACGGCAATCTGCTGCAGCAAAAACAGCATTGACATTAAAAAGCATGGCCGTTTTTCCCTTGCTAACATTTAGCATAACTTTGGAGCGTGGCTTGGTTAAAACCATAGACTGTATATATAAATGGACGTAGGGTCCGTGACGTCACCCATAGGATTCTGCATAGTTGCCGAGAAGCCCTTAGTAGGCGGAGTCGGCCACTAACGGCTCAACAGTGACGTCAGAGTTCAACTCCCGCCTGCTCCAGCCTGCTCCAAATAAGGGCAAAGAGGCGAGGCGGAGCCGAGGCGGGACCTGCTGCCACCGAGCTGGAAGTTCCAGAGCTAGCTGAAGCTACCAAGCTAAGCTAACATGCTCCCATCTGCACACTGCCGTCACATTTTACGTTTCTAAGGTAAGCGGACATGAAACTATTCAGCAAACTATAAATAATAATCTAAGTTATTGAGTTTTTTTAGCATAATACTTCAGAATCTTAAAAACCCCTTAACGTTGTTATGCAATTGTGCTAAATTCAACACTGGAATCAAGCAAATATTAATATGTTTGCATGACATTAGTTATTTGTATTTTGATATCACTTAACTATACGTTTAATACATTTCAGTCAAGCTAAGGTACATGTGATGGTAGCTAGTTAGTGCTCTTACCTGTGAGGCCTCCTCCAAACAGCATAATAACCAGACTGTATCATTCAAACTAAGTACCCGTTCTAGATCCTTGACTTTAGACAAACAATTCAAGAGACAAAATGTATTTAAAGACCAATCTTTATTTGAATGTGCCTCTTAACCTGGGATATTAGTTATACAGTAATAGTATTGACAATCTAAAAAAACTGAGCAACTCAACAGTCAACTTTATGTTTCTTAAAAAGCATTTATTATTTTCATTTTCCCCCTCTCATATTCAGTGTGGACGGATTGAGACAGCATGGTGCCCAGAGAGCAGCAGAGACTTCAGGGAGAAACCTCCGTGTGATGGACGTCCAGTCTGTTGGTGTGGAGAGGACTGAGGGTCTATCCTCAGCGAGGAGGACCAGGCCTGATGGAGGAGGACCAGGCCTGATGGAGGAGGACCAGGCCTGATGGAGGAGCCCATGCTGGGCAAAGCTGATACCAACTGCACAGGCCTAGTCTGTCACTTTATTTGACTAAATGTGTTTACTTATACATTTAATAGGTTTACACCTTCTGTCCATATGTGCTTTTTATTTAAAACATTTGATTAACTTTTGGTTCACATTTCAATAAATTGTATTTGCACTCCTTTGTCCATTATTCTTACTGAAAATGTTAGATTACACATTCACATCTGACTGAAGATTGGCCCCATGTATTTGTGACGTTGCAAAACAAGGTACATGTTGTGACGCTCATAAAGTGAGGCAAATAGAAATAATCAGCGGATGGAGTGTAGATGTGGAAATAGCTGCATTCGATCAGCTGACTATTTTTACAATAAAAGTAGTTTCTTAGTGAATGTCCTGTACTGGTCTTAAAATCTCATAACATCAGCTTTTAATGTTCCTCTTGACCCTCAGAGAAGGAGAACATGTCGTGTCTTTCAGGCATGTCCTTTCCTAACAAAAATGACAGGAAACATACAACATATTATTGCAGAACAAGTGTGTTATTTATGAAAGCGGTGTGTTTGTGAGTTTAGGGGCTGTAGATATAATTATTTTGTAATTGTAATGGTTTTTTTTTATTTCAACAGTGAGCTACAAAGACAATCAGATTATGAATGAACAGTATGAAGCTCATCAACATTGAAATATATGTTATTATCAAAATAATATTTAACTGTTATCAAAACGTAGTGCAACTGTAGAAGCTTGCTCTGTTGTCTCACTGAAAGAATAACTTTTACCACGTTTTTTACAGACAATATTGAGAGATAAATAGTAGCAGTTATATGTTATATGTGTTAAATATCTTTGCCTTCAATACATTAAATTAGAAAGCTGACAAAGTCATATTGCTAAATATCTAAATGTAACTTTTTGCATGGAAAAAACCCTCAACTTAACTGATGTGTAGCTGATCTAGTATTTAGTATTGTTTAATGGAATGTATATCAGTGTATTCAAGTCAATACTTCATTCATTTAAACCAATATATTTCTTGATTCTTTGTACAGTATGAAAAAAGAGTATTTGTACCTGTGCTGAAGTTCACTGCTGTGAGGAGTCCAGTTCTGCCTCACTCTCTGGTCCAGCCTGTCTGCATCACCTGGACACCTTAAACAAACAGATATATATATATAGATATGTAAAGTACCATGTGTACAAACAATATAACTGATTCTCTTCTGTTGGATTGTGTATTGTCCGAGTCAGGGTCCTTTTTATTTTACTGTAACTTTGGAAGTTGTGTTACAAATGCTTACTGTTTATTTGATACCCATTCGGTAATGCAATTAATAAAAACAACAAGGTTTGGGTTCGTTCTTCAGATGACTGTGACGTTAACGTGTAAGCTCGATAATGAACTCCAGCTCAACCAACCATATTGTAATATCTAAGTAATCATCTTGAAATATGACATTAATAATTGTAATATACACATGTTATTGTGAGGTTGATTTCACATAACTACTTCGACATTAGCTTGTCTACATACTTGAGCATAGCCAATTTAAATTAACCTTAGATGCATACAGTTCCTCCTACATAATAAAATATCTCTAAGTTACAAGGATGTAACCTTATTTTATCAACCTCAAACAGAAGCCGTTTGTTCAACAGTATTATCCCACTTAACACTTGTCTATTTCGTTTTAACCTTTATATATACAGTCTATGATTTTAACTTGGAGGGTACGATTACAATCGTTAGCACCGATGTAGCTACCACTAGCTTACATGCTAACCCAAGCCTTACCATTCATTACGTAGCTGATTAAAATCATTAACACATAAATAAAGGACTCGAATTTCACTTACCGCATTCATGCACCGTCTGTTTTAACCGCAGAGCGAGTCACAATAGTCCGATATATAAGCATGAAGAACAAACAGCCACGGCCGGCTACAGGTTGTGTTCCCTGGATGAGCTGAGCAGGCAGAGTCCCTGTAGCTAGCTTCACGGAGCAGCTAGCAGAGAGACAAGAAGCTAACAGCGGCAGGCACTGGACAGAGCCGTCACTCAATGTGACCACGCCCTAATTGATGCACAAACTTTAAGACCTAATATAAATAAAAGGGTCGCGTTAGAAAACAATTCACCCACAGATCCATAATCATGAAGGTGGAATCTAACTATATCGATAATAAAATGTATGGAGCCAGGGGTAGAAACATGTTTTTTTCTGCTGTAAAGTTGGGCATTTTAACATGGGGGTCTATGGAAATTGCTCCTTTCTGCAGCCATCGCCTATCGGCCAATATATGAACTGCAGTGTGTGACACTTCCGTATTGGCTTCACGGCTCTACCCCACAGTTTGCCGTTGGTTAAAACGTGAGCGCCCCAGCCTCTTAACGACAGTAATGTAAACTCGTACTTCTCGTTGACCAAAAGCTTTCGTTTGAAAGCTAATGTTAATCCTAATGCTACGTTAGCTACCAATGGCTAAATTAACAGATAGCATTAAGTAGCTACGAACCAACACACCTTGCAGCGGGCCACACCCGACTGACTAACGTTACTGTTGGGGCGGACATTTTCAGAGTACACGTAGCACACGGTAATTCAACAGCACGAGAGCAAATAAACTTCATGACAGTTCATTAACTTATGTTGGTGACTTTCAATGCAGTATACTACATATGGTTACGCATTAACTAATATTCCAATGTATTCCAGCCATCCATACTTACCGATCCGATCCGAGTGACAGAGCTGCCTTCCTTGCGGCTGTCTTCTTCCAAAAACAAATGCATTGCGCGCGATTTTGCGGGGTAGCCTATTGGGGTGGAATTTATACATTTATTTGATTTCATTTATCCCAAATGACCTAAACACGTTCATGTACTCTCTCCTCATACAATGTAGATCTACACAATACTATTACGTTTTGCATCGGAACATGATACAATTGTATAACATTCACACAATAGGCTTGGATCAATCCAACAGATGGCCACCAGTGCCTTTTTTTCAGTGCAGCCGGAGCGACGCCCACCGACCGCAGTCTGGAGTGAGTGGAGGCACAAGATGTGGAGCCTTCACAATACGAGCACTCCGTGACACGCATGGTTAGATCTGAGGCCCCCGCGCGACCAGGGGACACATGTATCCCTGTTTTCTATGTCTTCTTCATTTTTAAATCAGTTTCCAGTCATCAGTACGGGAGAGCTTTGGATGTGCGCAACGGGGCATGAGTGCCACTGCAGGCACGGAGCGCGCTGTAGCTCGCTTTAAAGTATCTTTTCCTCTGCTAATAATCATTTTATATTCATCAATTCGGGGACACTTCTTTCCATGGAGCTTGTTCTCGACATTGCATGCTTGGATTTTTATTTTTAAACCCATCTAACAAGTGGTGATCCTGGGATAAAGCGGCAGATGAGAGGAGTAAAACGCCGTGATGTTTGTATCTGTGTGAGTTTCCCAACTTGATGTTCCTCCGCGGCACTCCGTGACCCTGCCTGTGTTTCTGATGAGGATGTCCTCCACTGTTAGCGAGGAAGATTTAAGGATTGCACTGAAACGGGATGTGTGTCCTTCTCTATATGGGGAATGTGCTGCTAAAAATAGCCTGCATGCTGATGAGGCTAAAATGAACAGGTTGGTGTTTGGATCAAACTTAGAGAAATGCCTCGTCGCAGGACATTTTAAATCACAGTGAGTGGAGCATCAAACCACAAAAGGATCTGTCACTGATCTTTTTGGAACATTTTTCATTCACGTCTGTTTAGTTCACTTGTGGAGCGCAGAGACCAACAGGCGATCTGGGAAGCAGCTTGTTGATGGCACTGCGCACCGGGAGGACTTGGTTTGGGCAGGTCTTGCGCAGGGTCTTTCGGCTGCAGGGCTCCTGGTCCAGGCGATCGAGCAGTCTGCTGTGTCTCTCCGCGAACCAGGAGCAGGATCTGGGCTTCTGTCACTACAAGGCAGGGGGGGATTTCTACCGCGGTCACCGGAGCGCACCTTTCTGCGCCTCCTCCTCCAGGCGCTGTCCACACAGTTTCCCCCACGCTTGCTGCGTCTTCCCGGGGAATCCGAGGGGACATGAGCCCCTCGGTCGCCGGTTCCTGTTGGCCATGAAGCGGCAAAACGTGCGGACCTTGTCCCTGATCATCTGCACGTTCACCTACCTGCTCGTCGGGGGCCGCGGTCTTTGACGCCCTGGAGTCCGACTTCGAGATGCGGGAGAAGGAGCAGCTGGAAGCCGAGGAGAAGCGTCTCCAGGGGAAATATAACATCAGCGAGGATGATTACCGCAAACTGGAGACCATCATCATGGAGTCAGAGCCCCACAGAGCCGGGGTGCAGTGGAAATTCGCAGGGTCATTTTACTTTGCCATCACGGTGATAACCACCATAGGTAAGTGTGAGTCTCTTTTGGTAAGTCTCTTGAAGCAAAACCCCATACCCACTACAGGTGGTGTGTTATCGCTGTTGCGCAACAGGACGCGGTTTATTATGAGGACACTAACAGTTCCATGGCAGCGAAACGACCCATAGGCAGTAATAATAAGGTGAAAGCACATTTTCACATTTCTATAAGTCTTAGGATAAAGTTTTTACGCAACATGTTGCAGTCGCTGCTCTGAGGGGAGCTGCACCCGCTGGAGCTTTGTCTGAAACACCACCACATGATGTTTCTCATACTAACTAACACTGACGAATGACGTAACGCTCTCATAAGACTGCTAAAACACATGTATCATGTCCTTTGGTGCAGCTGTAGTGCGTGATTATCCAACTTTGACGCTGCGTAAATCAGATGCAGACAGACAGACACGCCGAGATGTACTCTTAAAGCGAGGAGAGAGGAGATGTGGAGGATGACGAGGCTCTGTGGTGCTGAAGGCACAGCTCCAACGGGTTCAGGAGTTCGGAGAGTTTATCAAGTGACACCACCCAAACCGATCCTGGTTCACTTCCTACATGTTATCTAGCCTCCACTTGTGTATTCCTACGGGTAGGATTAGATCGCTTAGAGTTTGGCTGCAAACAAGTGCTTCAAGCAACAAGTGCTTGGAAAGGATAGATGGGTTTAGTGAGAGCTGGTGATCGAGAGAAATCACAACCCCCCCCCCCCCCCCCCCTAAAAGGAGTTGTGTATTACATCAGTTTGACGCGATTTACGATGATGCATTTGCGTCATAAAGATGTATTTCAGGCAGTCTCGGAGCAATGAGTTTCTCTCCGTGTTACGGTTCACAGTCAAACCACATTCCACCTGCATCTGAACCCTGATGAAGATGGAGTTAATGCATTAAATAACTGTCCAAACTGTTCAAACGAAGTGGCAGGACATTTAAAAAGAACTTCTCCTTTCAGCAGAGGTCACAGTGAGAACACTTCCTCCATAAGTCACACCGCGTTTTAGAGGAGGAGGACTTTTTATTCTGGGGGACTAATGCACCCGGCCTGTCCTCCCGTGTGCCAGGCAACACTTAAAGAGGGGCGCGCAGAGAGAGAGGAGCGACTGTTGTTTCCAGGCTACAGCCACGAGAGCCATTGTAATATTCATGTTATTATTGAAGTGGTTATTCACTGCCGCTGCTCTGTCAGGAAGCAGGGCGCACGCATGATCATACTGGTAACAGGGTTAGCGGGAGCAGGGGCCGCCAGACGGTCACCGTCAGACATACAGGGGGTTTGAATGCTTGCTGTGTGAGGATTAAAGTGGGACAGAACCGACATGTTGGCACTGATTGGATTCATTTGATTAATGCAATGGAGAAAAGAAAAGAAATAGTTTTGCAGAACATCTGATATTTCTCGCTGACTGCAAAACCCTAATTACAGAATAAAAAACAGTATTGTGAATTAGTATGGTGTGAAATTGGTCATATCAGAATTGTGATAACACGTTACCAAATGTGCAGGCAGGTAATTATAAACTAACAGACTGAGTTTCTGAGGGGGCGGCTTACACATTTGCAGACTTGTGATCATCTAAAAAAACAATATAACACAATTCATTGCATTGAACATCAGTCAGATTAATATATATACCATTTAACATTTTATATGTATATATAAATACATATATCTTCCTGATATATGTATATATATATATATATATATATATCAGGAAGAAAGCCCCCAGGATTATAAAAGACCCCATCACCCCAGCCACACACTGTTCAGTCTGCTGCCGTGCGGCAGGCGGTACCGCAGCATCCGGACTAAAACCACCAGACACAGAGACAGCTTCATCCCACAGGCCAGAAGACTGCTAAACACCTGAACTGCTGAAACAACATCCATAACATTCATCTGCTACCTAGTCATTATTTATCTATTTCTCTAATATATCATTCCAATAACTTGCATATAGACTCTTATTGCACTATTTCACTTTTTTAAACTATTTTTCTTTTTGTATTTACTATTTACTTGCACTATACTTTTCTGTTTATCTGTGTTATTGTGTTGCACTGTTGGAGAAGCCTGTGACCTAAGACTTTCATCGGCATTACTGCACTATGTCCGTATGACTAAATAAAGAACCTTGAACCTTGATATATATATATATATCTATATATATAGATATAGATATATAGATGGCATGTTGTCATGGATCCGAATGGGAAAATACTGTTACTGTTGTATTGACAGAATATAAAGAGAACCTCATATCTTATCTGAAAGGACACGTGGTGATGTTCTGTCCTCTCTGTCCTCATCACCAAACCCCATGAAACAGACCTGAACCCAACAGTGAACTCATCACTCACACTCTTCTCCAGCCTGATACGCTACTCCTCTGGACCATCGAGCTCCATCGTGTTCAGACATGCATGATCTGCACACATGCACTGGATGAAGTACAATGTGCATTGTAGTCTATTGTGTCACTCAATCAAAGAGTCAGCGTTCTGATGCTTTAACACCTGTAAGAAAGAAATGTGTATCAATGCGCAGCTGAAAATAGTCCCTAACGAATATACACCTTCCTCCTGTTTGAGTAACATTTGACAACGCACTACAGTTCCCAGCCTCGTGCACTAACACATCAGCATACTGTATTCCATCAGATCTGCATGGGTTTGGGACCGAGGTCAAAACACAGGATGCCGCATTCGGAAAGTATTGACAAAAAAATTATTGTTGGTTTTAGCTGTTCCTGGGATGTGTTGATATTTACATAATTACACAATACACCATCATCTCTTAAAGACAGCATGTGACCTCTTTTCACCCTCTGTCTGAAACCAGAGCCCTCTGATTGGTTAGCTGGCTGTTGTGATTGGTCAACCGCTTATGTCCCGCCCCTTAGCCTATCTCGTACAATATGTTGGAGCCAATAGAACACGATACTGTGGGTTGTGCGCATGTGTTCGGATCAGGGGAGCAGGTTCAAACCCCACAGCAGCCAGCATGTCGTTGTGTCCCTGAGACCCTTCACCCCAAATGGCTCCTGTGGGGATCGCCCCCAGTACTGAGTGGGCAAGTCACTTTGGATAAAAGCGTCTAACCAGTGACATGTAATGTAATACTAGCCAATAGAAGTGCGTTACATAGTGATGTCACTTTTTAAAGCAGGCAGATTTCCTTTAGGTCCAACGCTCAGAATTATTTGCAGGATGCTTTTATTTGATTTTGATTTTGATATACTTTAGTAATCCCCGTGGGGAAATGGTTTCTCTGCATTTGACCCATCCTGTGTTAGGAGCAGTGGGCTGCCATTTTGAACGGCGCCCGGGGAGCAGTGTGGGGAACGGTGCCTTGCTCAGGGACACCTCGGTAGCACTCGGTCTTGCCGGGACTTGAACTGGTGACCTTCCAGTTGCCAAGCCAAGCCTATGGACTTCGCCACCACCCCCCTATCTAACCAGCCACTCATGCCTTTGGGAGGAATGCTTTGATACCACACTCAAACAAAGCGTTGATCTGACCGCGTGAGAGTCATCCCCTCACGCGCTCACCTGTTGATGCCTCAGAGGGAAGTGCAGCTAGATGTTCCACTGCGCTCCATCAACTTTTATTTTGACCGCTGAACGTGGGAGAATCGAAAGCATCGCCGTGCCACTGACACTGCTGCACAGATAAGGAAAACAATTTGGACTGTGTCAACTATGAGCTGTTAGTGGAAACTAATTACATTTGGTGTGGGACAGTAAACATGGTACAGAGATGTCTATTAAGATATGTAGAGCTACAGGACGTGTACACTTACAGCAGAATAAATACTGTGTGTGTGTGTGTGTGTGCGTGTGTGTGTGTGTGCGTGTGTGTGTGTGTGTGTGTGTGTGTGTGTGTGTGTGTGCGTGCGTGTGTGTGTGTGTGTGTGTGTGTGTGTGTGTGTGTGTGTGTGTGTGTGTGTGTGTGTGTACCTTCAGCTGCACACAAAACAGTGAAACTTTATCTCCACAAAACGCTACAGTTTTCTTAAGGAGAATGGAGTTACATAATACCATAACATGGAGCTAAAGTGTACACATATAGTCTATCAAAGAAAGTGATGCAAAGGCTGCTCCAAAGTATGCAGGAACAATGTCTTCAGGAACCTTTAGGTACTAAATAAAAAACTGACTTGACTCTCAATATAGATTTTAGTGATTTAAAACTGATCTTAAGGCTGAGTCTAACCCTAAGACAAAGTACTTTTGATGATGTGATATCTCAGGGTTTTGCTGAGTCATGTCAAATGAAACTCTTGAATCACGATAGTCGGTCGAGCACAAAGGAAACAAAGCAACTCATACATCCCACAGCTTGCTCGACCTGTTTTTACCCAGCGTGTATTTGAATCCTTCTGCCTCAGATCTAGAAACAAAAAACATCCTCGTTAAACTCTGACTGATCCGCCGGCAGAAGAAGACATTTTTTGTGCAGCAATGTTTTGTCTTTGAATGTGTGGCAGAGCATAATACCAGTGCCATTAAAAGTGAAATAGATGCAGCAGCTGTAGTAGTAAAACCCTTTGGTGGAGCAATAGTAGTTATGATAATAATAGCTGCAGGATAAAAAAAAAAAAAAGGCAGAATCTCAAACGTGCACTTTAAACTCATGGTCTGAGGCTACACATTTACTCATGGAGGATTAAAAATAAATCTGTAACCTACAGCTGGAGGCCTCACATGACTGTCGTATTGATAACAGGCAGTTTTAGGGATGTCCTGCTGGTAATCTGCTTCATATGCTCATCACCATTATCACACACAAAGGCTTAATGTCTGAAATGGGATCGCAGCTGTGCCACTGTTAGCACTCGTCAGCTGTCCTAAGGGGTCGATCCAGAGTTATCCCACAAATTGACTATTTTTATACCTGTGAATAATTGCACCTAAGTGATGACACCATGTGGAGCGCAACATGTTCTCACTCAACTCTGATGGGAAGGGGACAGTGGTAACCGTGTACAGTGGGGCTTATCAAATCAAATCAAGCTTTATTTATATAGCACATTTATAAACGATGTGTGGTGGAGCCAAAGTGCTGTACATATAATAAAAATAGCCTACAGTCGAGACACTTTACAGCAAATACAACGGCACACATTGTTCAGAATATCAGTATGAGAAAAACGACACCCTCTGTCCTTAGACCCTCTGTCCTCAGACCCTCTGTCCTTAGACCCTCTGTCCTTAGACCCTCTGTCCTTAGACCCTCACATCGTACAAGGAAACAAAAAACAAATGGGAGAAACCTCAGGGAGAGCAGCAGAGGAGGGATCCCTCTCCCAGGACGGACAGACTGCAATAGATGCCGTGTGTAAATCGAAGAGATAATACATTTTACAGCATATAGACCGAATGTTAGGAAATGCATGTGTCTGTAATGAGAAGATGAATCCACGAGGATGTCAGCTACAATCCTGAGGAAGCCATCAGGGAAGCAGCATGACGAGACCCAAGGCATAGGAACCATTGTACATACCTTTCTCCTGATGTCTGGGCCACACATCCTCACTCCCAGGTCGGCCTATGTTGACGTTATGTCGAGTCCCCTGTGTCGGCTTTTTCCAACGCAAGGGGGGGCCCTGAGCGTACATTTTCAACTTTCCGGGATGTCCATAGGCTTCTATATAGCTCCCTAAACGTATGTTGTAGACGACTTGAGATCGCGAGCGAATGCTACCCGCAGATCCATTCTCACGGCGCTTATCAACCTTTTTCTTACTCAATATCAAGCCACACTTATTGTTTGTACTTCTTTATTTTAATTGAATAATGTAGGACTTTTGTTGCCGTCAGTTCTGCGGCGGGATGACGCTCATGGAAGCACGGCATTCGTTTGTGTCGACTGCCCTTAAAGGCAATGTGAGCGTCCATTCTCATTGGATAACGGAGAATTGTACAGTGATATCTGCACTACTCGTCGACTAAAGAACACCAGAGTATCCTTGTTAATTACACAGCATTGATTGGTTTAAATTGTGTGCAATGCTTTTGTATTTTCCCCCTTCGATTCGGAGAAACTTTTTTTTTTCGGAGTAAAGGATGGCAGAAGACACTACACTACCCAGAATCCCCAGCTATCGTTTGGACTACACCAGGGGAACTACAGAGTTAGGTGATAATCCAATGTGGATATATGATTTCCAAAAGTCAAGGTTAGTGTATTGGGTTGAATATAGTACAGGGTTGTAAACATAATAGTGGAGTCAATTGCTTCTGTGTTGTAGCGCGGTCACGTGACTACAATATCCTCTCAGATTCATCTCCGTCCTTTCTAATGGAAGTGCTTTCAGCAGGTGAGTCAGATGCCGCTTTTCTTTTCTTTTTCTCGACCTATTGTGCCAGTCACAGTTTCCATTACGCTGAGCCGCAAGTGCCACTTACACATTTCTTGATTTGCAGTCACACGTTATATACAGTTGATGTGCCCGGAGGACGAGGCCACTAACAGCGAGTGCACGAGCAGAGCCTTTGAAAAAGCCATTTCATTAAATATACGTTTTTCATAGCGACAGTGTATTCAACTATTATGATTACAGCTCATAATGTGAGTCATACTTTAAGAGACAATCCTGTTTAGATATCAACATGAAACCTCCCCAGTTTTCTGAAATGTTATGTTAAGTTATTAGTTCGGTGAATAACTGCCAATTTGCAGAACTTTCTCGAGCAGAAATCTGAATATTGGAGAGTTTAAAATTTTAAAGTCAAAGCCTTTTGCATTGGGGATTTATGATATTTTTGGTTTTGCTCAACAAATAAGAATATTCCCTTAAAACAGCCAATCTTTAAGGGCAGGTTTCCCTAGATCAGGGGGGTCAAACTCAAATACACAGCGGGCCAAACTTAAAAAATGGGTACTCGTCGAGGGCCGGACTGGTTCAATGTTTATTGCACCACTTATTGAAATGAACTTATTGCACATATTAAACCTGGAACTAACAAAGCTTAAACTATTGCCTATAAAAACAACATTAAATAATCAGCTGCATTCATTTCTCATGGCTCTATCTGCAGCTTCTCCAGAGTCACTTCTTATGAGTACATTTCCCCACAGGCCAACAACAGCTTCAAGAAAACTATTTCCCTCAAAGAGAAACCAACATGCCCTGCTGTCGTGAGAGAAAGTGCAGAAGGAAGCATCCATTGAAGTCAGTGTGCTGCTCTGAGATGCTAGCTCAGACACTTGGCATCTCATCTCGGGTGCAGGGTCATCAATGTTTGGGGTCAGGCTCTGAGCGGAGGAGACCCTCAGGATGGAGGGAAGGTGTGCAATATACCGGCGGGCCAGATCTAATAGGAATTAGAGATTATCCTGCGGGCCGAAATTAAATCCACCAAGGCCCTGATTTGGCCCCCGGGCCTCGAGTTTGACACGTGTGCTGTAGATCAACCATCCCTTTAAAAAACCTTTAGGATTTAGTTAGGAATGAAATGAAGGAAGCGGCCTTTCAATATATGAAATGTAAAAGGCATTCATTTTGTGCACAATCCAGGTGAATAGGGTGAACAATAAAACTAACAGATATCACAGTGAAACTTCCCCAGTTCATGAGTTACTTTGAGACGATTATTTTCTGCAGTTCAAGTTTTTTAAGAGAAATGTTTGGATATGCAAAAGAGGCATTTACAGATGACAGAAATCCACAGAGGCGAATAGACAAAGTTAGAAAAATGAAGCCCCTAAATATGTGTTTTGGATGTTTTCCTTGCACGAAAGGACAATATGTAATGTAAGCAATAAAAACGCCGATGTATTTTCCTGCAGTGTCTCGCTTTAAACTATTCATTATGCTGACTTTTTATTCATGCGTTAAAAAAACAAATAGGTGTTTATCGCCAGACTCGTCGTCAAACAAAATGGTCGCCACAGCACAGGAAAGCAATTTACACATGATTTAGACACAATACATCTGACTGAAGGAAATGATACGGTGCCTATGAGGGTGAGGGGATTGAAATGTCTTCAAGTGAGCATTTGCATAAAACAGCATGCGTGTGATTTGTCTGCTTCTCCACGCTGATCGAAGCTGCACTCCCAGCCGTCACGCTCCGGCTGATAATACACACTTTTCTCTTAGGAGCCATTGTTGTGGTAGTTCCCGAAGATGTGAAGCATGTCGACAGAGATGCCGTGGGGTCATGTGTGTGAACTTGAGAGAGGTGGGCTGCAGAGAGGCTGTTTGTTTGCAGATTGTCCATTTGTTTCTTGTCACGGACTGATTGGAGAGTGCGATCCTCGATCACTCGTGTTCTCCTCTCAGGCAGCGCCAAGAGAACCTGTTGATGCTCTCATTTCGACGTCAAAACGCTCTTCCTCCACGAGGGTCAATATGTCCGCATCTGATTTTCCTGATGACATCTGCGCGGTAATACCCGGGTTCCCATTACTTAGCATGGATTATGTAAATCTCCAATACATCAAGGACACTGCATCTGTTTTTTCGAGCAGCAGTCAATAAAAGGATTGAGCATATTTGAAACCCAGGTGATTGTGCATTATGCTTGATACCGAGTTGATTAATGGCTTCTGTCACGGAGGCAAGTCTTCAGAATGATGAGACGAGTTGAGAGCTTCGTGACGACACTGTATCTCTTTACATGTTTGCCAGTCTTTTGCAATGATCTGAGCAAAACTAATTATAGAGAACGCTCGGATTATCATATAAAACGCAGAGCACTATTTCCGTTCACCGTCCCGAGTAAAAAGGCAACCTGTTCTTCTGTAATGTCGTTCAGTCATTTCCTCAAACATTCGGGTTCAAGGCATTTATGGAAGAACATATTGTAACTAGGGATGTCCCGATTCCGATCATTTGATTTTGACAATCTGCCGATACCGATTTTTCCCGATCCGATCTTTATGCAATGCATTAAGAGAGAAAAAAGGTAACCGATAACGGCTGGTCATCCAACGCGATGAATTCAGCTATCTTGGCTGTTATTGTTGGCCTTTTCACTGTTCTGGGGCAGTTTCTCTTTCCTTTTGAAAGTCTCTGAAAGTGTCGGTTGCTTCAGTGCCGTTACCCGAGTGGCCGCTGTGTACTCGTCGTGTTGTTGTTGGTGTTTGTTTCTCAGGTGGCGTATTAGATTGGTCGTGTTGAACGTAGCTCTGTTCTTTCCACCACGCGGAACCTCCGCCTTGCAAACATTGCATCTGGCTGTTACACTGCCTTCGCTTTCAATTTTATAATACTTCCAAACTCCTGACATTTTCTCTGTCCCGACTCCCGAGTCACCAGCTGAACGTAGCCTCTCGTTAGCTTGCTGCTGCTATTAGACACTGCGCCCACTCTGTTGCTTTCAGAGGAATAAGCAACCAGGTCTGAAAACAAGCCCAAAAGAAGCAACACATACATGATGTTGTGTAATTTTAAACCAAAACTAAGGCCTCAGGATGACTTTAAGAGGTGAACATGGTTATTTTTGTTTTGTAACATTAAATAAAATAATAAAAATATTTTATAAAAAAAAAAAAAAAAAAAATCCCGATCCCCGATTTTTTTCTCCGGATTCCGATCTTTTGAAAATCACATGATCGGCTCCGATCCCCGATCACGTGATCGGATCGGGACATCTCTAATTGTAATCATAAGTATTAGTTCACTGAAACTCCCAAACATGTTCTGCAAATACATCCCAAAAGTGTATATTGTGTCATTCAGTATACGACAAATTATATGTGACTTTACACACTAATTAATTAAACATGTGACGTTCAGGCAGAGAAATTGGTGAATATGAAATGTACGAATGTATTGCAGCAATAAATACTTTTATTGGAAGACCCATTATTTGCATCTAAAGCAGGGGTGTCAAACTCAAGGCCCGGGGGCCAAATCCGGCCCGCGACTTCATTTTATGTGGCCCCACAAGAGCTTGCAAAGAATATAATAAGTTTATTATACGGTTACATGCCGCTTTACAGAAGCACGTTGCCCAAAAACTACATGTCCCACAATGCATCTCAAATTTGACTTTTTGTCAGAATTTGCCTTTTCTTTTCAATATGCATTTTTTTCTTAGAATTTGCCTTTTTCTCCGAATTAGATATTTTTTTCAAAATGTTACTTTTTTTTCAAAATGTCACTTTCTTTTCAAAATGTCACTTCTTTTTTTTTGTTTTTCCAGAATTTGGCTTTTCTTTTTAAATCATGTTGTAACATCCTCACTGAAGAGACTTGCAATTATTTGCCCTAGACTTCTGCTTTCAGACGTAGTTAATTATGAAGTTATTACCCTATCCCATAACAATCCAATGCAGAGGCAATAATGTAATATAATACATTATTTTATATACATTAAATATTTATATATGTATTTTTATATAGTCTTAAAGTACAACCGGCCCTTTGAGTGCAACCTTCATGCTGATGTGGCCCGTGATGAAATTGAGTTTGACACCCCTGATCTAAAGGATTTTGTTTTGCACTTTCCTCCCGGTTAGATTTAGTCTCTGTCACGAAGGAACATTGATGGAACCCAAAGCGAGCACAGATTCTTGTGTTGCTATCCCCTCACACTGCTGTTGCATTACCTGGACGTCTCCACACAGATCTGTCAATGATTAATGGGGAGTTGAGTGCTTTTGTTCTCTTGAGATTATATTTCCCTGACCTTAATTTGTCAGATAGAATCAGTGAACACCTTGCCTCCGCTGCTGCTGCTTCGTCCTGCGTTGGTTTGTACTCGAAGCAAGAAAGGTGTTAATACATTGACTGCTGCTTATTGAACAATGATGTGAGGCATTCACCCTAGTTGCACTTTGTTGCCGGTAGATTATTTTCACTTTGCTGGAGTTTCCGACTGGGAGCTCGATGCAGGTTTCCACACAGATCGATGTGAATGTGTTGGTGCTCTCTGTGGGAGTCGGCCACTCAGGTGCCGGCTCTTTCCACCGCTCAGAGGAAGCTCCCTCGGTGCAGAAATACTCCATACGTCCACTATCCTCATCTTCATTTGCCACTCGTTGGGCTTTTAGCCTTTTGCAGACCATGTACATTACGCCCCCCAACAAGCATGACTTTCACACTGTACATTTTACATGTGTATTCAATTTAATATTTAATATCCCATGTCTCACATACTTATGTATATCAAGGTTTCCACTAGGACTTTTTCTTGCCAGTCAAATGTCCGGACATCATTTATTTTACCGGACACATTGGAAAACTTACCGGTCATGTTTCAATAATAATAATAAGAGTTGTGTAGCAGAGTCTCCGTTAGCAGGTAATTACCGGACTAGGACCGGATATGTTTAAAACTCAGTTAAAGGTGGGGTAGGTAAGTTTCAGAAACCGGCTCGAGATACACTTTTTGTTATATTCCATGGAATGCTCTTAACATCCCGATAGCAATGAATATCTGAAGTCAGCCTTCCATCTCGTGCACGCACAAATGTATCTCGTGCCCTCATTGGGCGTGCCGTCATTGGGCGTGCATTGCAGCTAGGGGTGTAACGGTATCCGTATTCGTCCCGTACCGTCACGGTTCGGACGTCACGGTTCGGACGTCACGGTTCGGCACATGCAGTCACACGAGTGGGAAAAAAGTAATTCAGAGCAGTATCCACTACACCAGGGGTGTCAAACTCAATTTCATCACGGGCCACATTCGCATTATGGTTGCACTTAAAGGGCCGGTTGTAACTTTAAGACTATATAAAAAGACATATATAGATATTTAATATATTTAAATAATGTATTATATTACATCATTGCCTCTGCATTGGATTATTATCGGATAGGGTAATAACTTCATAATTAACTACATGTGAAAGCAGAAGATAGGGCAAATAATTGGAAGTCTCTTCAGTGAGAATGTCACAAAATGATTGAAAAAGAAAAGAACATTCTGGAGAAAAAGACATTTTGAGAAAGAAGGCATATTTGAGATGCATTGTGGGACATGTAGTTTATGGGCAACGTGCTTCTGTAAAGCGGCATGTAACCATATAATAAACATATTATATTCTTTGCGAGCTCTTGTGGGGCCGCAGAAAATGAAGTCGCGGGCCGGATTTGGCCCCCGGGCCTTGAGTTTGACACCCCTGCACTACACTATATATAATCTAGGGGGCGGTATTGCGCCTAAAGCTGTTTGCCGGCCGCCCTTAAACAACAAATGAAGAACAAGAAGAAACAACAACAAATACAAGAAGAAGAAAAGTTAGTATGGCGATTTCAGATCACACACAGGAGCTAGAACCCACCGGCTTCTTTTAAATCAGCTGTGGGAACATTTCGGGTTCCCTGTGGACTACAACAACGATGAAGTGCGCGAGTGGTGGATCGGAGGAGGACGGTGTGTCGGCGTTGTTCTACAGCGGTGCGGTATGATAATGGAACACACGCCAAACATGCTAGATCATATCAGAAGGCATCACCCAGATTTTCCAATCACCGGAGCCCGGCAGAAGACAACAGCAGCTCAACAGCTGATCCCCGCGGCTTTTAAGAAGCCAAGAGACATGAGAGCCGAGAGGCCAACATAAATAACGGAAGCTTTTGGCATATGTTTTTCAACGACTTTGCACCCATCATTATTTATGATGTAATATTTTCAAGACATCCTTTTTAGTTTTACAGCTTGATGAAACCTTTTTGTTTGACATCAGCCAGTATAGATAATATGGCCATCTGAGTGTGTGTGGTTTGTTTTTAACTGTTTAATACAGTTCCTTATTTTGAGACTGAAACTTGCACTACTGTTCAAACATAAATAACAACAAACCTGGAATTATGCATTTGGGACTTTTTTTGCTTTTTTCTTGTTGTACCGAACCGTGACCCCGAAACCGAGGTACGAACCGAACCGTGACTTCTGTGAACCGTTACACCCCTAGTTGCAGCAGCACTTCGATGACTCGCCAGCAACAGGCGGCCACTTCCACCAGTCTGCTGACGTCGTGTGCGCGTTCCTGTGTGTTGGAGGAGGTGCTCTGTGAGGAAGTCTGAAGGAAGGGGCGGGTTCTTTTCGGCTGTGTACTTTCACATTTTAGTGCACTCGAGCCGGTTTCTGAAACGTACCTACCCCACCTTTAATGGGAGTCATTTTTATATTGCTTCAGTTTATAATCGTAACAGATCGAAAAGTTCAGATTCATTTTTCAATAAATGATTCCACAAACAACAAACAAGATAATTATTACATTCAAACAAACTACTTGTAGTAGATAACGTACATTATTCAGAAGTTTACATTAACTTTGGATAATAACACGGGAGAAACGGATCCTCTCTTTTCCTCTCTCTCTCTCTCTCTCTCTCTCTCTCTCTCTCTCTCTCTCTCTGTCTCTAGGCTTGTTTGAGACAAGCAAGACCTGCGCAGTTGCGATCAACGTCTTGCTAGTGCGTTGCATGATGGTTAGTCATTTTGTCCGACTTGCTCTGGAGGCTCGCCCACATGAGACTTTGAAATCTCGCGGGACAAAGACGCCCGCAGCCTTGAGAGCGAGGCGAGGCGAGGCGGCGCAGTTGCTCTCCACGAGCTGCGGAAGCGAAATGCTTGATGGGAAACAGCTCGCTGGTATCTCGAGCTGAGCGCTCATTGGTGGTTTTTACCACGTGCTGCTGATTGAGCTCTCCCATTGGCTGGCAAAAGTTTGTTGTTGTTTGTGTCAGTTTTACGTCGCCACTTCCATTCCCATTTTTCATCATTGTTCCACAATGTTTATCATCATGAAATTAATATCTATATATTTATACTATACTGCTTACCGTTTTCATACTTTATATATCTTAGCATATTCATACACACTGTTCATACTGCTCACAGGCTGATATCTAGTGTATTAATACACACTGTTCATACTGCTCTCAGGCTGATATCTAGTGTATTCATACACACTGTTCATACTGCTCACAGGCTGATATCTGTGTATTCATACACACTGTTCATACTGCTCTCAGGCTGATATCTGTGTATTCATACACACTGTTCATACTGCTCTCAGGCTGATATCTGTGTATTCATACACACTGTTCATACTGCTCACAGGCTGATATCTGTGTATTCATACACACTGTTCATACTGCTCACAGGCTGATATCTGTGTATTCATACACACTGTTCATACTGCTCTCAGGCTGATATCTGTGTATTCATACACACTGTTCATACTGCTCTCAGGCTGATATCTAGTGTATTCATACACACTGTTCATACTGCTCTCAGGCTGATATCTAGTGTATTCATACCCCACTGTTTTATTCATCATCAATTCATTCTATATGTTATTCTGTAGATTGTGTACATTAATTTCCACGTCACTGCTTGTTGCACCTGGTTAGAAGCTCAACTGCATTTCGTTGTCTCAGTACCTGTAATCATGTGCACATAACAATAAAGTTTCTCTTTAAGTTAAACCAAATCATTAAAATAAAATCTATTGTAATGATTTGGTTTAACCTTATTTATTGAATACATCATTTAAAATGGCAAGATTAAATCAATTACATCCATGTTGTTTTAGCAGACGGTGTTCATCATGTCATTCTCCATACAATACATGTGGGATTTATATTGCATCCACTTCAATCTGCAACGAAAAAACGCCAACGCAATTTCCGCCATTGCAAACCCAGCCAGTCAAGCCGACTCCGAGTCCGAGCTGTCCGACTTAAGACGAGCTTTTTGACACCTCCCCCGGCTACTCTCGGCTACTCTCGTCTACTTTCGAGGCGAGCCGCAATGTGTCTCAAACAAGCCTTCTGTCTCTCTCTGTCTCTCTCTGTCTCTCTCTCCTCTCTCCCTCTCTCTCTCTCTCCTCTCTCTCTCCTCCTCCCTCTCTTCTCCTCTCTCCTCTCCCTCCTCTCTCTCTCTCTCTCTCTCTCTCTCTCTCTTCTCTCTCTCTCTCTCTCTCTCTCTCTCTCGACAGCACGTCAGTTTCTCATGCAGCGAGCTAAACAGTGGGCGGGGCTTCAGGTGATCAGAGCAGCGTGTCTCCATCAGACTCAGCAGCTGATCTGATCTCTCTCTCTCTCTGGTTATACTTCACTCGTGTTTCTGTCCATATCGATCAGATCCAGCTCTCCTGATCGGCCTTTAGCACCGATTAAACTATTAAGAGTGAATATCGGCCGATAATGACCGGCGGCCGATCGATCGGAACATCCCTAATTAATAATTATTATTATAAATGGTAATTACCGGCTAACGGAAACCTTGATGTAACTTGCTTTATATTTTGTTACTGTAAATGTGTAATTCAACATGTATATTACTTCTTGGTTATTTCTAGTCTTTTAATTTTTACTGTACAATGTTATATCTTTTAATGCTGCTGCAAACACACACCTTTCCCAGATTGGGATCAATAAAGTACTTCTTATCTTATCTTATTTTATTATAGGGCCTCTTTTATACGAAGCATGTCGAATACCAGACTTCCTTTTCATACTAAGGCTACAACAAAGAGTTCTGATTTTCTGGTCCTCACACTATAGTCAGGTACTATTCTAAGTTTGATTGGCATTTGAAGATGTTGGGTCCACAGCGGGCCAAGATAAGCCTCTCATCTTATCTGTAAGACGGGCCCCTTAAAGATATTGTATCTGACTCACCTTTAGGCGGAGCGGGCTTTTGAAAGCTGGCTGTTATCCCCTGTGTCTTATGCCTGGCTCAACACTTGTCAGTCATCTTAAAAGCTATCAACCTTGAAACAGCAGCAACCCGAGGCTGAGAAAAGGCAGCATCCTGTAGCAACAAGAGATGAAGCAACAGATGGAAAACACAGGAAATCTGATACAACCAGGCGGTAGCTTTAGCATATTTAGTTTCACTTGACTGCTCTGTTATTACAGTTTGTGTTACACCCCTACAACAGAGACCAAACCTCTCTACACCGCTGATTTCATCCACCATGACAATATCAGTGGCAGTGACGAGCCGTCAGTGCCCTCTAGGCCAGTGGTTCTCAAATGGGGGTACGCGGACCCCTAGGGGTAGTTGGAGTACTGCAGGGGGTACGTAAGATTTATTTTTATGTAATTACAAAATAAATAAATATACTAATTTTAGGAAAAGTAAGGAAGTTTGAGCAGTGTGGGTTTTATATGAACAGAGTTACCACATATTCAAAACGAGAGTGTAATAGCTGCAGGTGCCTCCCTGTCAGAATGACAAAGGTCCTCAGTGAAGCTCAAGCCCATGTTTCACTACATTGTAAGTACAACTTATTAAAAAGATCAGTTCAATGCAACTAATGTCGTCTTAGTGTTATTGCATGATGTTAAAATTGGTTGGCCATGAATTTAGTGATGGATTGTAAACATTTGAAAAGTAGCCTTCAGTGTTTCTCAGTTACAAAGTTGTTGTTTTAATAAATCAGACACTGATGGTGCAGCGACTGTACTGTACCTCTTCATAGAGGCATTCTGTCCCTAACAAAGGGGGTACTGGCTGAATTCTTTTTTCAAACGGGGTACATTATTGAAAAAAGTTGAGAACCACTGCTCTAGAAGATATTCTAAAGAATAATATTTGAAAACATAATTATTTTTTATATTTTTGTTTGTTAAATTTTTCATTAGTTTTACCAAAATAACTTGATTTAATTGTATTTAAAATAACATTTCCAAAGAAATAAATCCTTTGAATCTGCCTGTTCAGTTTCTGTTGGAATGTGAAGGGTTAAATCCCGTCTCTGGAGACGGGAGAGCTTGTTGGTCCTTGGATTCACAGAGGGCCAGCTATAGAGAGGCGAAGTCCCTCCCCTTCCGGTGGGACTCATGGGACCTTATTTCGGAAAAAGTATGCATTGAAGTCAATGGGAGAGAAAGATTATCTTTCGATCCCGTTTGAATTGTGCCACGAATTACACATATGATGTTTATCAATCTTAAAAATTATTTCCATGTCAAAAAAGTCACAGTTTGTCGTAAAACTGTTGAAATATAAGACTATGAAAAATACGCAACTAGAAAGACTACAACTCCCAGAGTCCCGGTCCCCGCACGCTGACTCTCACGGAACCGACTCACTCCCCTTGTGTGTATGCACAGCTCTCAACGCGCCCAGACTTGGAGTGATTTCCACCTCTTTTAATACTTTCCGCCTCGTTCTGAGAGAAAGAAGTGAAATGTTTCAACGTGACGGCAGTGGCGCCTCCAGAAATGTATCATAGGGGTGGCCAAATGGGGCCACTGAAAATCTTGGGGTGGCCCACCAAAACCAAGAATTTAATTGTTGTAAAAGTATAGACTAGATGAAAACAATGGCAAAGAGAATCACCTACTGATATACTTTGGTTTCTTATTTTACATTTTCTGATACTATTCATCTGAAGTGAATATAATACGGATAGTTAACATTTGACTTCAAACAACATTTAAAAGAACCTTGTTGTGTGTTATGTATGTGTTGGTGATTTATACTTTTGTTTTTTATATATGCTAGTTGTTCTTTCCTTTTTAAAAAGACAAATACAGCTTAATTTAAATAAGTTCCTTTATTGTAAGGCACAAAATGTGTGTACAATACACAACAGCAACACAACATGTTCTTCAGTTATATTATGTCTCTAGGTTATAAATAGTTTTAGACTGAAAGCTGTTTGTGTCCCACTGGGATCAAAGATGATTGACATGACTTTATTAAATCAAGTTTTAAAACATGACTATTTTATTTCAACAGGACCCAAAAACACAAGGGGTATACAATGGTAAATACATACTGTGATTGAACTCAAACACACCATCTATTATTGACCTTTATAGCAAATTCAAAACATTATAAATGATACAAAACACCACCTTTTAGTATTAGACAGAAAATAGGTGACATATTTCTATTTTTTTTAGATTAGGCCACTGTGGTGAGAGTAATACATATAGCTTGTATTCCATTTGTTTTGAAAATGTATATTTATACTTTATAAACAAACTGGTTACCCTTTTTTTTAATTAGCATACAGAACATTATGAAAACAAACTTGACTAATGGTCGGCTCATAAGCTCAGAACACAGAAGAGGAAACACTGCATGGATTCTCGTTTCATTTTGAAGCAGCTGCAGACCTAAAGTGTGTAGAAGACTTTCATTATTAAAAAGGTCACAATCACATTAATTCAACTGTATTTAGGTTTTAGTTTCACTTTTACAAAACAGAGTTCCACATGTACTTTCTAGCATGTATGCCATCTCCTCACGAGCCCTATGCTGCTTGCTCCCCTGCCAGCTCTGTCTGTCTTTACTCATCTTCTTCTTCTTAAAATAAGAAGAGATGTCTGTTGACTTCTCTTCATTTTCTGCAGATTGACATTACACACAGCAGTGATTAATAGTAGCCTACGCATTACACCAGCCCAGCATACCGACATCAGCTAACGTTAGCTTAGCAAGCTAAACTAACGCTAACTAGGATAGCCGCCAAAGTGTGTTTACAGACGAATTATACCTGAAGCCAGCCTTTACTGAGCCCCGAGCCTGTTTTCCAGGTCTTCCAAGCGTTCTCGTTTTAATGCCATTGAACACACATTTTGATCAGAATAGCAGCTAAAGGTAAGCATATCTCCGTTTGTTGCTACCTAAAGCTAACACACTAAAGCCTAAAGTGTTGTGGGGCTTAACAGGCAACGAACGTATACGACTTACCTTCTAGAAGTCTGGTGGATTTTTGTCAAGTCAGATCCTCAGTCAGTAGAAAGAAACGTTTTGCTGCAACCTGCTGCTGTCTGTGCGAATCTCAGAGTGGTGCGTGCGAGTATCAGAGTGGTGCGCTGAGTATCAGAGTGTTACCATGGTAGCAGAGGGAGAGGGAGGGGCTGCAGTGTGAGCATTGGAAGCTCAAATCAAGCGACTCGCTGGCTGTGTATTTGTTGTTAAATATCAGATAAACTACTACGTGACTGGCGAGGCGGTGTGTGTGTGTGTGTGTGTGGTGGGGGGGCCAGTGGGGGGGCCAACAAATATATCATGGCCATGGCCCCCCCTGGCCCCCCCCTGCTGGTGCCACTGCGTGACGGCCGTCTTGGTGTGTGGTGCGAGGCGGGAGATGTAGTTCATTGAGCGGTTTTACAAAAAAAAGAAAGTGTTACTTCACAGTTTTACGACACATTTTAATTGTTTTGACTTTGATTATATTTTAAATTGGCAAACATCATGTGTGTAATTCGTGGCACAATTGAAACGGGATCGAAAGATAATCTTTCTCTCTCCATTGACTTCAATGCATAACTTTTCAGAAATAATGTCCCATGGAGCTCCCCCGGAAAGGGAGAGACTTCGCCTCTCTATAGTAACTCAACGAGAGAGTAATGTCAAATGACAGTACAATTGACCAATCATATCTTCCCTCTAAATGGGTGGGATTTATTTTCGCGGACTTTATGACAAGTTCCGCCCGCTGTGAGGTTTATACATGTTGTGCAGTGACACGTCCTAAAACCCGGAAGTAAGCTGCGCTCGGGTTCCCTCGACAGAAAAGCAATGGGATTTCTCATGGGGTCCTTCTCAGGTCGATTATTTTAATTTCCTCGCTCCTCTGAAGTTGATTTGTCTGCTCCATCTTGAGTACCGTCCCATGGCGCTTATTTCTGCCGGAGGAGCGATAATGGAGGAGCGATAATGGAGGAATCACCAGACCATCCTCCGATTAAATCCTCAGATACTCGCCCCGCCCCCTTACTGTGTATCGCTCACTGATTGGACGATGCCGCGCATGCACTGATCTGATGCTTCTTGACATGAGAGCAGTTTCCCAGCGGAGTGAAGAAAATACATGAAACTCACGAGAGTGACTCCTCAGTCTATACCGTGTTTTGTTTCAATTAATGTTTCATTTAGTTACAAATATGAGATATATCTGAACAACAAAGTGCTCAAAAAATGTTTTGTTCATTTATTGGAAACATTTTCATGATCGCTTTTTTCGTTTATACATTTTAAGAATGGCGTTTATCTTTTTTGAGGATGAGTTCTTATTTTATTTAATGTATTTGGGTCTACAACAGATGATACAAATGTTTGTGTCAGTAAATGTGTTGGCTACTAACAGAGGCGGGGGTGTTTGTGAAAATAACGGGGACAGAGCTGCTGCCAGACGAACAGCTGTGCGGCGTCATCACAAACAGACGTCGCTTCACGTGACGCTCCGGAAGAAAGGACGTCCCATTTCTCTTAAAACTCATGGGCTGAAGTCGAATAGTCCATTTAGCTTAGGAACCTTCCTAAAGGAGTGAAATGACCCGGAAGTCCCTCAGTGGCAGCCATGATAAGTGCCGTTCGAATACTCTAGAATGATGAGAATGAAAGGAAAGGAGGTTTCAAACTTCCTGTATAACCTCCTTTAGCTTAGGAACCACTGGACCTCCCTAACCGACAGGAGAAGCGAAAATGCTGCCCCACAATGCCTTGCAGCCGCAGCATTTGCCGTCACTCAACAGTCGGCCGTTCACGGAAAAAAACGATTATGACGGAGAAATTATATCATGAAAGTTACGGTGCTTATTAAGCTTTTTAAAACATAGGTGGTAAGTTGCCAAAGTGCTTTGTTTTGAACGTTCATCAGTATTATAATCAAAGAGAGAAATATGAACCTTAGTTTTTACTGAAATGATCAAATAAAGTCAACATTTCAGTCTTTACTGAGCTGTGTGGGGTTTGTTCAACTTTTAAAAGATGTTTGAATGGTGATATACACAGTGATAGATGTTAAGGACTAACGTTTATAATAAATACATCTGTATTGATTTTAAGATCTTTAGTTCATACAATCATACGTATTGGGATCATTAGTATTAATGTGGACCGGAGGGAGAGGGTGACGAGCAGTTTCACTTTCCTTTTTTATTTCAATTCCAACTTTGGTCCTGAAGAATATGTTTCTCTGTTGTCCACGTTCATAAAGCAAAGCAGCAGCATCAGAGCACGGTGCAGAGTCTCTAGATGAGTTCACAGGAGTCCCTCGTTCTTATTGAACATCCATGTTGTAGTCCGCTGTATAGAAAATTGTGGTTTCCATAGTTTCCCCACAGCAGCAGACGCACACAATGACGTCCGCTGGCGCATCATAAACACGTCGGATAGTGAAAGTGCATTCGGATTCTCTAAAGTACCGCAGTCTCTTCTCCTAAGTCCTTTTGAGTTCTCCTATCCACTATCCCTTAACCCCGTGACGTTTCACTCAGAGGTCAAGGAATAGACGATAGGGTTAGAATTTAGGAGCTGATTTTTAAACTATCCTACTGCAGCCATGTCCCTGCTTCTCGTGGTTTCCTTGCGTCTCTCCATGCTTCCCTGGTGGGAGGGACTAGACGCAGAGACGCAGGGAAACGACGCAAGTGAGGGACGCAAGGATTCCATTTAATCGATTTGAGAAGGACCCATGGATGTAATTGCTCGAAATAAGGTCTGTGGAAAACGAACCTGTTAGATAAATGCACGTTTTGTTCAGCCGGATAATATCCACATGTCTACCCTACTTTTATTCAGTGATTGAGTTACAATGATACACTGGAGTGGCAAAGGATCAGCTGCATGACCCGCCATCAAGTGCTTCATCCAGAAGGACAGGAGGATGGACTTTGTGTTTCAGTGATTTATCATCAAAGGTAGGCCTAAGTCATTTTCAATGCGGGTTGCCGTGCCGACTTAATTCATTAGTAATTGCTACTTGGCTGTGGGAGCCCTGTCATGATGGGTGTTTATATACATGGTGTTGTTCTGTGTGGTAGGGGTCAGAGGGCCTAGGTATAAAAGTCACGGCTCGCCACTGATCAGTAGATCGTGGCCAGTCTTTGTTGAGTGTCTTCTCATCTGTGTGAGGAGAGCAGCCCCTGGATGTGTTGAAACGATGCCCGCAGGCTTCCTCTCGCTCTCAGTTTCTTAGAGGATTCAAGTGCTGGGCAAGGTAGAGTAGAGCAACAGCCAAAGAGGGCTCATCCAGGCCCAAGTGTGCCAGCGAGAGTGGGGATGGTTGTTGATCCGTCGTGCCTCTTTGTAGTCGGGGGGTCCAGGTGGTGATTTTCTTAAGCTGCTGTTAGAGAGGAGCCATGTTGGAGGGACATTTAGGAAGACACTGGAGGTAGACAACATGTCCTGACATAGGGAGACAGTCCTGAAACTGTGTGCCTCACTTTAAAGGTCCCTATCATACTGTTTTTCATCAATATATTATAGCTCTCAGATATATACAGAGCCTGTCTCTGATTGGCTGAAACACCAAGCAGATCATTGCAGCATTACCCATAATCCCCTCTGTTTCAGCCCTGTTTCCAAAGTCTGTGTGGACGGGCCGTAACCCATATACCCCAGTGAGGTTTACAAATGAAGAGTTTGTTGGAATATAAAGACGGGTAGAGAAACGTCTGTAGCAATAACCTGCTATACAGTAATTACTTCACGTAACTTCATCTAAACATCGTTTTTACATAACTAACTAAACCTACCAGTTTGTCTCTGCCACCTCCCTCCATGCCTCGCTCCTCCGGTTTGTATCCCGGTAGATGACCAGAGACCGATCATTCAGCACCGGGTGATTCACTACCACTATAGTTAATTTCCTCTCCATGTTTTTGAATATGAGGAAATGACCTGCGTAGTCTCTCCCAGCATACACGCGGTTTGATTGGCTAGCGCTTGTACTGGCAGATTTGCATAAACGGGATTTCATTGGCTGACGCTTCTGCCGAGGCGCCAAAAGTTGAACATTGCTCAACTTTTGAAGCGAGCAACGCCAGCAACGCTCCACGTCGCTTCCCAGAATGCAGTTCGGCTAAAAGTGACGTCACCCCATTCAAAGTGAACGGGCAGAAGCGCTGGAAGCTTCAACGCACGCCGCTGTGTGGACCGGCCGTCATGGCTTTTTATGAAAATGAAATGAACATGAGGAACATCCGCTGCAAATGGACTGCTGATTAATTATACAAATCTATTAATGCACTTATTTCATTGAAATATTGATTGAATCCTATATATTCTCCAGTATATGAGCCAAGCTGACCTTAATGAAGGAAGTTATCGAAAAACTGACACTGCAGTAACACCAATATCAAATATTGACATCAGCATATTGTATAAGACCTTTTTAATTAATGTTTCTCATGTTCAATATACAAAAAGATGGACATAGTTGATACCTTTCGTTTTTAGGGCCTAACTTTTGAAAAGAAAGTTTTAACATTGTGAGCCTTATTATGAATAGATTGAGGTACATTATCAATTTTGAATAATAGGCTATATTAATACATTTGAATGGGATTTTAATCTTCCAAGGAGGTGATTAGCATAGCTTAGCATCATGGCTGGAAGCAGAGGGAAAAGCTAGCGTCTGCTGTCAAATCTTTTCTGTGTTTAGTAGCAACTACTGACCCTGGATGGGAAGTCTAAAGGTATTACTTTTTGATATTTCATTTGATTTGCTGACTATACCAACCCGCACGATCCAAACTGTTTTAACCACATAGTTAATGTTATCAATCGGAAAAAAACGAGTGGTTATGTTTAAGGATAAAATAATGATTTGGGTTCAAATAACTCAAGTGACATTTCTAAAATAAGTAACAAACATTAGTGAAGATCATTTCCTACGTTCCATAACTTCCGTATGTAACCTAAAACATGCATAAACAGCCTCTTGCCTATAGTTGGACTTCACTCTTTTTTATCACCTTATATCCTCCTTTGCTCCCTAATTCCTTACCAATGGATAATAACAGCCTACTAAGCCAACCAGAGGGTAGAGTAGGGCCTTACACACCCATCAGCGGATTCCATCTGAAGCCGCCAGAGGTGGGAAGTAGTGGAGTACAAATACTTTGTTACTGTGCTCCAGTACATGTTTCTGGTATCAGTACTTTACTCCACTACTTATTTTTCTGACGACTTTTACTTCTGACATTTTGAACCCAAATACCTGTACTTTCTACTTCTTACATGTTGAACCCAAAAACCTGTACTTTCTACTTCTTACATGTTGAACTCAAATACCTGTACTTTCTACTTCTTACATGTTGAACTCAAATACCTGTACTTTCTACTTCTTACACGTTGAACTCAAATACCTGTACTTTCTACTTCTTACATGTTGAACTCAAATACCTGTACTTTCTACTTCTTACATGTTGAACCCAAATACCTGTACTTTCTACTTCCTACATGTTGAACTCAAATACCTGTACTTTCTACTTCTTACATGTTGAACCCAAATACCTGTACTTTCTACTTCTTACATGTTGAACTCAAATACCTGTACTTTCTACTTCTTACATGTTGAACTCAAATACCTGTACTTTCTACTTCTTACATGTTGAACCCAAATACCTGTACTTTCTACTTCTTACATGTTGAACTCAAATACCTGTACTTTCTACTTCTTACACGTTGAACTCAAATACCTGTACTTTCTACTTCTTACATGTTGAACCCAAATACCTGTACTTTCTACTTCTTACATGTTGAACCCAAATACCTGTACTTTCTACTTCTTACATGTTGAACCCAAATACCTGTACTTTCTACTTCTTACATGTTGAACCCAAATACCTGTACTTTCTACTTCTTACATGTTGAACCCAAAACCTGTACTTTCTACTTCTTACATGTTGAACTCAAATACCTGTACTTTCTACTTCTTACATGTTGAACTCAAATACCTGTACTTTCTACTTCTTACATGTTGAACCCAAATACCTGTACTTTCTACTTCTTACACGTTGAACCCAAATACCTGTACTTTCTACTTCTTACATGTTGAACACAAATACCTGTACTTTCTACTTCTTACATGTTGAACTCAAATACCTGTACTTTCTACTTCTTACATGTTGAACTCAAATACCTGTACTTTCTACTTCTCTCATTTCCCAAACAGCTGGTTCCTTTAGTCTGAATGTGTGTTGGGTGCGTGATCATTATTCTTCAGAGTCGCTGCGTGCCTATTGGTTGGAACACGATCCGTGTATCCATCACTTCCTGGTCTTCTCTAAAGAAGAGGGACCAATGGAAACGTTGTCATGTTGCCGTTGTTCACCATGGAAACATTCATTAGCTAACAATGACATTATTGTTCTGTTAATATAAAGGGAGGTCAGGTACTCTTTAAAACAGCTGCTAGCTATGGGTACTTTTTACTGAAGTACACTTCAAAGCCTCTTTACTTTGACTTGAGTAAAGAAGTTTAGTCAGTACTTCTACTTTTACCAGAGTATTTTTAAACACGAGTATCTGTACTTCTACTTGACTAAAGGATGTGTGTAGTGTTGCCATCTCCGGAAGCCGGTGGTTGAACTCCACACCGGAACCTACCATATATTTAGCAGCGGGGTTCAAATGGACTCTGAAGCCACAGAAGTTCTTCCATTTCCGCCGCGTCATCATTTGGCTGCTGCCTTCGTTCTGATGCCCTCTGTCCGCCCCATGCTGTGAGTCAGCGTGAAACAGTCTCCAGCTGCTCAGCCACAAGACGGATTTTCATTTAATCCCATCGCTACGCTCGTGCTTTGTGTTCCCGGAGTCACACATTCTGCTCAGTTCCCCTCTCCGACACCATAATGCTCCGGGGTATTTGATGCAACTTGTCAGTGGGTACAGTAAGAGTTCATATGACCAATACTACTCCATCACAACCACCTGCTGCTCTCCCTCCTGCTGGGCCCTGACACTCATCTTCCCTCTGCAGCTCTGCACTGTAATGCCCTCCCACACGGCCTGATCACATCCACTTTATTCCATGTGTGTAAAGAGTGGGAGTGTGTGGTCTCCTGGATGAGTTATTGCCGTGGAACAGCAGCATGAAACGAGCGTCGGCGGCTTGTGCACAGTGTGTGGTCCGCTGGAGTGTTTTGATACGCAAATAGCGCCTCTGGTACTAATTGCGGTACCCTCGAAGGGTGGGAGACGAATACAGCGTGATAGCTCAGCGATAGTAACATGCCATGCTGTAGGGGTGAATAAAACAAATAAACAGCGGGATGATTGGCTGTAATCGTCACAGCGTTGTCTGATTATTATTTCAGGATAGATAAAGGAACGAGTTGTTATCGTGAAACCTGACGCCCAACGTGTGCTTTTTGGGACTAATCAACTGCATGACTGCTGAAGGTATTTGTGCAAAGTTATCACGATGTGTATAATGATTTACATAAATACAATTAGTTTCATTGCATGGGTGTTATGAATGATGAATGAATGAGACGTGGCGTTTATACTTCGTGAAGGAAGTATCGAGATGCGTTTAGGATATCAACTTGTTGTTCAGTGGAGATTATTTAGAAGTGTTAAATAAGGATTATTTTCATTATTGGATTATTCTGCTGATACATTTCTCCATTCATTGATCTATTCTTATTTTATTTTTTTTAACTCTTTAAAGTCATGTACTGAAGCCCTGAGAGGCATGTGAGGAGAAAACACATCTTATGATCTATTGTTTAGGAATGAACGTAATCATTAAATGTTTTCTCCTTTAGTGTTACTTTAAAGAGTCCTCTCCTGCTGATGTTCAGGTGTATATCAGTATGTAGTGTCTCTACTTTAAAGAGTCCTCTCCTGCTGATGTTCAGGTGTATGTAGTGTCTCTACTTTAAAGAGTCCTCTCCTGCTGATGTTCAGGTGTATATCAGTATGTAGTGTCTCTACTTTAAAGAGTCCTCTCCTGCTGATGTTCAGGTGTATGCAGTGTCTCTACTTTAAAGAGTCCTCTCCTGCTGATGTTCAGGTGCATATCAGTATGTAGTGTCTCTACTTTAAAGAGTCCTCTCCTGCTGATGTTCAGGTGTATATCAGTATGTAGTGTCTCTACTTTAAAGAGTTGTCCTGCTGATGTTCAGGTGTATATCAGTATGTAGTGTCTCTACTTTAAAGAGTTCTCCTGCTGATGTTTATGTGTATATCAGTATGTAGTGTATCTACTTTAAAGAGTCCTCTCCTGCTGATGTTCAGGTGCATATCAGTATGTAGTGTCTCTACTTTAAAGAGTCCTCTCCTGCTGATGTTCAGGTGTATATGAGTATGTAGTGTCTCTGCTTTAAAGAGTCCTCTCCTGCTGATGTTCAGGTGTATATCAGTATGTAGTGCATCTACTTTAAAGAGTCCTCTCCTGCTGATGTTCAGGTGTATATCAGTATGTAGAGTCTCTACTTTAAAGAGTCCTCTCCTGCTGATGTTCAGGTGTATATCAGTATGTAGTGTCTCTACTTTAAAGAGTCCTCTCCCGCTGATGTTCAAGTGTATATATGAGTATGTAGTGTCTCTACTTTAAAGAGTCCTCTCCTGCTGATGTTCAGGTGTATATCAGTATGTAGTGTATCTACTTTAAAGAGTCCTCTCCTGCTGATTTTCAGGTGTATATCAGTATGTAGAGTCTCTACTTTAAAGAGTCCTCTCCTGCTGATGTTCAGGTGTATATGAGTATATAGTGTCTCTACTTTAAAGAGTCATCTCCTGCTGATGTTCAGGTGTATATCAGTATGTAGAGTCTCTACTTTAAAGAGTCCTCTCCTGCTGATGTTCAGGTGTATATCAGTATGTAGTATCTCTACTTTAAAGAGTCCTCTCCTGCTGATGTTCAGGTGTATATCAGTATGTAGAGTCTCTACTTTAATGAGTCCTCTCCTGCTGATGTTCAGGTGTATATCAGTATGTAGAGTCTCTACTTTAAAGAGTCCTCTCCTGCTGATGTTCAGGTGTATATCAGTATGTAGTGTCTCTACTTTAAAGAGTCCTCTCCTGCTGATGTTCAGGTGTAAATCAGTATGTAGTGTCTCTACTTTAAAGAGTCCTCTCCTGCTGATGTTCAGGTGTATATCAGTATGTAGTGTCTCTACTTTAAAGAGTCCTCTCCTGCTGATGTTCAGGTGTATATCAGTATGTAGAGTCTCTACTTTAAAGAGTCCTGCCAGCAAACAACTTCACGGCGTATACTGCCACCCGAATTCCCCGGCCGGAAGTCCCCGGAGATGAGGGCCTTCCGAGTAAATCGCCAGAACGCCGACACCTCCTCATCTCCACCGCTCCCATGTTTTCTTTTGCGTTGCCATAAGTTAGTGTCTCTGCGTTTCTGCGCTGGGCTAATGCTAATAATGCTAATGCGAAGATAATAAAATGGCAGCTTCAGAAAACTTTTTGGGAGTTTTACGGGGCGTGGTTTTGAAATCCGCCCAGCCAATAAGACATAGGAACCTTTTTCTCCCACGAAAGTATACCTGCTCTCTAGCGCCCGGGGAGCAGTGTGGGGAACGGTGCCTTGCTCAGGGACACCTCGGTAGCACTTGGTCTTGCCGGGACTTGAACTGGTGACCTTCCAGTTGCCAAGTCCCTATGGACTTCGCCACCACCGCCCTACCTGGAGTAAAGTGTATAAACAAAAGTCATAATTAGTAAGTAACTTGTAACGTAAGCTATAAGTGAATGTCCTACTCTGAAATGAAGATAAATAAGTAGTTTCAACACTAACAATAAGATGAACAAGCTTCAGAACTTGACTAAATGTGCTTTACAGGTGCTCAAAGTCGCTTTACAGAGGTAGTAAAAAAACAAATAAATATAGTTAAAGTCACATTAAAATCGAGCAATAAAGTCTGGGAACACAGTCTGATATGCTGTGGGAGTGAGTCCAGTTGCATTCGATCTCTGAGGAAATTGTTATAAATGAGATCCAGTCTGTTTGTCCGTCTTCAATCTGACCGTTAGTGATGTCTGCCGGCTGCTGTGGGTCAGCTCCGTCACACAGAAGCTGCTGTGGGCCAGCTCCGTCACACAGAAGCTGCTGTGGGTCAGCACCGTCACAGTTTCTCCGGGGAGGGGGGTTTTAGCGAGGACATTCACGAGGACCTGTTGCTAAGCAGCACTGGATGGCTTTATGTCCCGATGCTGATCAATGAGCTTCATTAGAGGAGGCCTAACAGGGGATATCGAGACACCTGGGACAGTTTAGAGTCCTGCCAGGAGCCAGAGACCTGACGTTAATCGTCTGAAGAAACTGTAATGACATTTTAACAGACTGAAACTCAATTTTGTGGTTAGTTCTTAGTCTGCGAAACACTTAGCGACTTGTGTTAGAGCCAGTGTTTTGTTTTATCAGAAAGGTAATTGTGACGTCTGTAGTCAACACAATATAAAAGACTACAATTCCCATGGTGCCTCCTCTAAAGGGACAGTAATGGTCAGCAACCTGCTAGAAAGACGCCGTCGAGGAACAGTTTTTAACCGTACAATTACCCTTTAAGTCAGGGGTGTCAAACTCAATTTCATTGTGGGCCACATCAGCATTATGGTTGCACTCAAAGGGCCGGTGTAACTTTAAGACTATATAAAAATACAAATATTTAATATATATAAAATAATGTATTATATTACATTATTGCCTCTGCATTGGATTATTATCGGATAGGGTAATAACTTCACAATTAATTACGTCTGAAAGCGGAAGTCTGGGGCAAATCATTGCAAGTCTCTTCAGTAAGAATGTCACAAAATGATTTAAAAAGAAAAGCCACATTCTAAAAAAAAAAAGAGGGAAAAAATGACATTTGCAGAAAAAAAGTCAAATTCTGAGAAAAAAAGTCAACGTTGAGATGCATTGTGGGACATGTAGTTTATGGGCAACGTGCTTCTGTAAAGTAGCATGTAGCCGTATAATAAACACATTATATTCTTTGCAAGCTCTTATGGGGCCACATAAAATGAAGTCGCGGGCCGGATTTGGCCCCCGGGCCTTGAGTTTGACACCCCTGCTTTAAGTTATCAAGTTATATAAGCATTATCAAGAAGAAAGAACACCTAAGTTATTTCATTTGAGTTTTGCCTATTTGTTTTGAATATTATAAAGGCCTCTTTTCTTTGTTGTATGTGTAAAAGTTTATTTTATTTTGAGCAAACACATTGCATAACATCATCTAGGCCTAGGGGGCCAAGCAACTCTTCAACTGGAAGTCATTTAAAGGAAAGAAAACGAGTTAAAAACGTCTGTTTAAGGCAGGGGTCTCAAACTCAAGGCCCGGGGGCCAAATCCGGCCCGCCACTTCATTTCATGCGGCCCCGCAAGAGCTTGCAAAGAATAGAATACGTTTATTGTACTGTTACATGCCACTTTGCAGAAGCAGGTTGCCCATGAACTACATGTCCCACAATGCATCTCGTTTTGTGACATGCACTGAAGAGACTTGCAATTATTTGCCCTGAACTTCTGCTTTCAGACGTTAATTACTAAGTTATTATCCTATCCGATAATAATCCAATTCAGAGGCAATAATGTAATACATTATTTTATATATTATATATTTATATAGTTACAACCGGCCCTTTGAGTGCAACCTTTATGCGAATGTGGCCCGCGATGAAATTGAGTTTGACACCCCTGGTTTAAGGCGTCTAGTGGCTTGAAAGAAAACAAGGAAAGAAGCCACAACCACTTGCATACATTCAACTTTATTCGGCACATTATTATTATCATTGTAAGAAAGGGGTTATGTTTCCACCTGATGAATTGTACTCTAATAATTCTTATCTCCACAAACTCCAACTGGAAAAATACCTTTATTTCAAGGATGACACGGACAACCAGAACACAGTCACAGACAAACGACGAACCAACAATGACAGACAGAAAAAACAGAACTTAAATACACACAGGACTAATCAAGGAAACAGGAGACAGGTGAGGAGGGAGGAGAAAACACAGGGGCACCAGGTGAACACAATCAGGAAAACAGGTAGGAGGGAACGCACACAAGCCTCATCCCAATGCCCCTCCTCGACTCCTCTCTTCCCCTCCTCCGCGACTTGACCCGGAAATCGATCAAGACACGCCATTTTGAAGGACGTCCCAATAGCTGAAACAGTGTAAGGACAATTGTTGCTGCACTGCTGCTGTTGGAATAATTAGAAAAACTAGATCCAGACAATAGTAACACTCACTTGAGCGTCCATGTTGTTTCTGCACAACAGATAAAGCTAAGAGCCCAGGAGCCGAGTAAGAACAATAATGTTTGGTGATCCACGTCCTAAGACATTTACACAGGGCCGTCCCTCCCTACAGGCCACGCCTTGCGGAGGGCGCCTCAACTGAGACGCAAATGCGGCGCACCTACGCAATTAGTGTGGCGCGGCACACATGTCACTGTCACCAATAGCCCCCCCCCCCCCCCCCCCCCCCCCCCCAACGGGGATATAGAGAGACACCTGGGACAGTTTAGAGTCCTGCCATGGAGCCAGGATGTAGACCTGACTTTAAACGACTGAAGAAACTGTAATGATTGTGCATCGGGAGGCCTGTAATGCGTTTAGTGTAAATCTCTACAGACCTTTAGAGCTGCTACAGCGCTCCAGGTTACCCATGATCCTCTAGTTTATAGGCAAGTTTATTTATACAGCCCCTTTCAACACAAGGCAAACTTTTTAGTTTTACATTCGATTGCATTCAGGCTTCATGATATCCTTCACAGCAGACATTTGAACATATTAAAGTGCTGATCACCACTTTCATTGAATTCTGGATGATTTAGTCACTTTGTAACACACACACACACACACACACACACACACACACACACCACACACACACACACACACACACACACACACACACACACACACACACACACACACACAGAATAATTTGACACATTTCCCGCTCTTATGTGCCCCTCCCCCCCACATGGATCACACCTGGAACACGCAACACATGTTCAGTGTCTGTTCTTTGTATATTTACTGCAGTTCTTCATGTGTACCAGTACTCTGATACAACATGTACAGTTAGAAAGGGTGTGAAATGAAATGTGGTGATGATTAATGTTTTTTGTGTTAATGTAATAGCAGTTAAATTTGACCGCTAACACCAAATTAAGGGGGGGAAGACAAAAGGAGGGTTAAGAAATAGTGCAGCAGAAACATATTATAAAGTGGCCGTTTTAAAACACCCATTTCAAAGCAAAGATAATAAAACACAGGTACATGAATAAAAGTGACAGTGCAGTGTGAGATATGAATATATAAATTGTAGAGCATAATGCGACAGTTAATCTCGCATAATGCAAATTTAGAGGCGATTTATATCTGTCAACATAATTTATTTATTCATTCCGTTTTTTATTGCGCAATAAAGAATGTAACTGTTTTTCTTCAGTCATAACACATTGGATCACCAAACATTATTGTTCTTACTCGGCTCCTGGGCTCTTAGCTTTTATCTGTTGTGCAGAAACAACATGGACGCTCAAGTGAGTGTTACTATTGTCTGGATCTAGTTTTTCTAATTACTCCAACAGCAGTGCAGCAACAATTGTCCTTACACTGTTAACAAAACGTTATTATAATTCTCGTATAAATGGATCCACTCCCAAATGTGTTGGGTTCTTCTCGGACCCTTCAGGGTTTCTTGAACATCACACCAGTAGTTTGTTTTCGTAATGTTGCAGACAGACAAGAACACAAAGACAAAGCAAGGCTTACTATTCTAGCTTCCTTTTCTGAACACAACAATTCTCAGGGAATGCTGCCATGTTTGATTAAACCCCATTTTCTTTCAAAGCAGTAATAATCAATATGTATGACTTCTTGTATCTGAGAGGTCATTCAAATCAAATCAAGTTTTATTTATATAGCACATTTATAAACGATTTTTGGTGGAGCCAAAGTGCTGTACATATAATACAAATAGCCTACAATAGAGACACTGTACAGCAAATACAACAGCACAGATTGTTCAGAATATCAGTATGAGAAAAACGACACCCTCTGTCCTTAGACCCTCTCTCCTTAGACCCTCTGTCCTTAGACCCTCTGTCCTTAGACCCTCACATCGTACAAGGAAAAACCTCCAGAGAAAACCCACAGTTTAAGGGGGAAAAATGGGAGAAACCTCAAACCGTCATTGGTTGTGACAGCAAACGATCAGCTGACTCTGCAGATCCCTCAGCCATACAGAGCATTTTAGCAGATGCAGATTATTGAAATCAGTGATATAAAACTCCGCTGCACACAAGCACAAATCAACAGGGAAACAACTAGCTAAGGTTAGCAACTAGCGATTGAACATATAGTGTAGAATTTAGCTCAGGGCCGTCCCTCCCAACAGGCCGATCATGCAGACTGTCGCACCTATGCGCTTATGCGGCGCAATTAGTGTGGCACGGCACCGCTGCTGCCAGGCTCCACTAGAAACCCCCCCCCCCGTCGATATAACTTTGCGTGGGGCCTCATGTTGGCCAGGGACGGCCCTGATTTAGCTGCTAAATCAAATCAAATCAAGTTTATTTATAAAGCACATTTTAAAACAACTTTCGGTCGCGTCAAAGTGCTGTACATGAACAAAAAATATACAGAACATATTGCAATTTGTAGCATTTAAGTTAAAAACAACAAATATAAAGGCAGACACAGTTAAAATACAAAATGAAAAATGTCATGCTCTGCTCACTTTTAAAAGGCCAGAGAGAAAAAGTGTGTTTTTAGAGAGGATTTAAAAGCCCCTAGTGTCTGGGCCGACCTCACAGGTAAGGGCAGAGTGTTCCAGAGCCTGGGACCAGCTGCTGCGAAGGCTCGGTGCCCTCTAGTTTTTAGCCTGGTTTTCGGCACTACCAGCAGCATTTGGTCGGCAGACCTTAGAGCTCTGGCTGGGGTGTATCGCTGGATTAAGTCAGCTATATAAGCCGTAGCCAGCCCGTTTAGGGCCTTAAGAACAAATAAAAGGAGTTTAAAATCTATTCGGAACCGAACTGGAAGCCAGTGAAGTGAGGCCAGAATGGGGGTAATGTGGTCACGCCTTTTGTGGCCAGTCAGGAGACGTGCAGCTGCGTTCTGTACTAGCTGCAGGCGTTTTATGGATGCCTGATCCATGCCCACATACAAAGCGTTGCAGTAGTCCAGTCGCGATGTCACAAAAGCGTTAATTACCCTCTCTAAGTCTTTAAAAGATAAAAACGACTTGGTCTTAGCCAATAGTTGTAATTTAAAAAAGCAGGTTTTGACTACGCTGCTGACCTGTTTATCGAATTTAAAAGTGCTATTGAAGGTTACTCCAAGGTTCGTTACAGCGGGGAGGATGTTTTTACTCAGGGAGCCAAGAATGTCAACCTGGGAGGCCGGAGGTTGCTCTCGTTGAGGGTGAGGAAGTTTTGGCTCAGCCAGGATTTAATTTCAGCCAAGCAGTCCATCAATTGCTGTAAGGAGTTGGCATTAGCATTGAGAGGTAGATATATCTGAACGTCATCAGCGTAGCAGTGGAAGGGGATGTTGTGCTTGGAGAGAATTGCACCTAGGGGCAGTATATATAATAGAAAGAGGATGGGGCCCAGAATAGAACCTTGGGGAACCAAGATACAGATATTTCTATTTGGAGTTTGTGGAGATAAGAAATATTAGACTACAATTCATCAGATGGAAATGTCACCCCTTTCTTACAATGATAATATAATATAATAATATGCCGAAATAAAGTTTAATTCATGCATTGTGTTTGTTACTTTAGTTGCATTTGTGGCTTGGCTTCCTATTTATGGACATGCTTTTATTTTGAAGGAGAGGTAGCGCTGTTGACAGGAAGTTGTTGTTGCTATGGAAACAACGTGACGGTGATTAACGGAGAAAAGTAATATCTACATATAAAGACGGAGAAAGTAAACAATAACGTTTATGTTTAAGTGACTCTGTTAGCACCCCCCGAAGAGGCACAAGCTCTTACTTTGATATTGGAGTTTTCAATAAATTGAATTTGAAAAAGAAACGGGGGGAAAACAAACAAAAACGAATATCCAAATAACGAAATTGAGACGCGAATAGTACTCCAACGAACGAATATTCGGGTCCAGCACTAGTATGTATAAATAAATACTAGTGACAGTGACGTGAGCAGTTATGTGGAGATGTGACAACGCGGACTTAAAGAGAATGTTGTGTTCAGATAAATGCCAGAAAACACCCCAGAGGCTTCGCTGTCGTTTCCTCAATGATAACAGGTGGCTTACGGTTGTACCCGTTATCCCCCGGTATTATATTATTATATTATACATCCATGCGGTATACCCGCTAAAGTTCAATGCAAGTGTTTCGCAGACTAAGAGCTAACCACACATTGAGTTTCAGTCTGTTAAATTAGGGACATGATGTGCAACATGCTGTACAACCTCACTCTTCAACGATGGAGCAGAAATCCATGCGGCTCTCGCCCATAATTGTGAGTTAAGAACCAGTAAGCCTTCGCTGCGCAGCACTAATTACTGGCCTTTACATTATTGATCGACGTTTTCCCCGAGTGTTTATTGGTAAAATAACTTGAAAGTTGAAGGTTGTTTCCACTAATAGCTTTCGCTTTCAGTCCCTTTTTTTTGTAATCTGGTTTTAAGACCGTAATAATTGTTGCCGCTGCCAAGGAAGTATTGTATTCTGTTAGTTTGTTGGTTTGCTTCCTGGTGTGTTTGTCTGTTTTTAGTATTGCCGAAGAACTACGGTCACGATATTCACAAAACTTGGTGGAAAGGTGCAGCATGTTCAGAGGAAGACATCTTTACATTTTAATGTGGATCCAAATTGCGCCGGTGGATATACACATTATTTTTCACTTATGAACACAGCTTTCACGAATACATACACTGTTCTATTGTGTATTTACCCAAAGAGTTGGTGGCAAAACATTACATTACATGATACGCAAGTTGTAATAAATGGAAATTATGCTTTAAGGCTCCCATTTGACAGGAAACATTGTAATTTATCTTTATTGTCCCTTAAAGTGGACCTATCATGCTATATTGGAAACATATATTGTCGGGCCATACCTATACAAAACATGTCTGTGAAGTTTTTTGCTTAAAATACCAAACAGATCCCCCGTTGTAGCCATGCCTCAAACTGCTCAAACCCCTCTTTTGCAGCCCTGTTAGAGAAACACAGATTTTGGGTCCTTAGCTTGAAAAATAAAAAAGGAGGCGGAGCTAATGCCTGATCAGAATTCTACCGGAGATAAAGTTAAATTCTGCTGTGATAAAACGCCATCCTGTTCTAAACCACATCAAGGATTATTTCTGAAACAGTATGGAGCTCAAATGCATTTTCTCTTGCGGGTTTATCACAAGGTGAGTTCCTTTTTTGATTTCCTGCTTTTTAAACACGTGCTCTCCAGTACAGGTTAGCTCTGAGTGTTAGCGAGGCTTGCTAATGTAAACAAAGACGTCCCAAATCACGTCAGGCATTGTTTCCGATAGCAACGTTCTGTGGGACCGCCGCCGATTTGACGTCATATCGGCAGCAAATCTGTATCTGCTCGTTGTACCCCCGTTTTTAAAAGATTTGGGTACGGAGGAAAAGAGAAAGGGTTTTATTTTCTGACGCTGCGTGAGTTCCCCGACGCACCGGGGACACATAGTTATGTATAAAAGACATCACAAAGTGCATTTTGAATGATAGGTCCCCTTTAAATATCAAACATGTGTCCTCAACAATTTTTAAATGTCAATCTAAAAATCTCGCATAAAGGTTCCGCTGATTAATTCCCCCATCAAAAACAAACGATGCATTTTTTTTGACCGTTGACATCGCCCGCTGTGATATTCGCGTGATCGCTGAAGCTCCTGACAGCTCAACTTCATATATTTAAGTCCTCTAGTAATGTGTATCTCTAGCTCTCAGTGTTAGATCAGTGGAACGGAGGACAGAGGACTTCACAAACAGTCTTCAGACGAGAGACTTTAAAGACAGCTCACAGCGTGTATTAAATTATCGTAACATCCTTTCAAATGAAACGTGAAATTATGATTTGCCTTGAAGGTTGCAGAAGCATGAGTCACCTTTGTTAATACCCATCTCCCCTGCGGTGTTTTATCACTCAAATTGCTCCTCGCTTCGCACTGGGGGCTGAAGTGAAAAACTGAAGATTGGAAAGGGGTGCTCCAATGACTATCAGATAAGGTGTCCGCTGACTCATTGTTGATTAGCAGTTCTCGGATGATAGCTGGGCCGTCCCCTTTGTGAAGGTGTGCGAGACTGAACGCATATGCGAGGGTTGGAAAGATCTGCAAAGCTATTTCCGTTGACTCAAACTGAAAACCCATCTCTTCGCATCTGTCTTCCTTGTAAACTAATCTCCATCAACTAGTTTCCATCTACATTACCATCAGTTCAATCACATGGGAATACTTATGTCTTATGCTATGACGTTTGTATTTTGTTTTTGCCCTTTGAGGCATTTCTTGTGATTCGGGGCTATAATACACTTTGATTTGATTTGAAAGATAAATGGAGAACAGCTGGATTGAATCTGAATAGGCCGAACAACATATTTGTTTATCATAACCTCATCACCATTGTCAAGAGTTGTCAAGAAAATCTGATACTCAAATTAGATGTGTCATGTCATTCATACCAGAAGGAGAATTATCTCCCTGATATATATATATATATACATATAATGTTCAAATCCCTTTTGTCCGGTGATCCTGAACGAATCTCTCAGCATGTTTTATTAGCCCTCCTGTTGCCTTTGTTCCCCCCCCCTCCCTTACTTTGGTGTTCGCGGTCAAATTTGACCGGTTCTGTTTGAACTGCTATTACATGAACACAAAAACCATTAATCCAAATGTCATTTAAAACCTTTTCAAACTGTACATGTTGTATCAGAGTACTGGTATACATGAAAACTAAATATACAAAGAACAGACACTGAACATGTGTTGCGTGTGCCAGGTGTGATCCATGTGGGGGGATGGGCACATAAGAGTGGGAAGTGTGTGTGTGTGTGTGAGTGAGAGAGAGTGAGAGTGAGAGAGAGTGTGAGAGAGAGTGTGTGTGAGAGAGAGAGTGTGTGAGAGAGAGAGTGAGAGAGAGAGAGTGAGAGAGAGTGGAGATAGAAGAGGTGAGAGAGAGTGAAGAGGGAGATGATAGAGAGAGAGGAGAGCGATAGAGAGTGAAAGAGTGAAGAGAGATAGTGAGAGTAGTGAGTGAAGAGATAGTGAGATAGATAGTAGAGAGAGATGAGAGAGAGAGAGAGGAGAGAGAGAGTCAGAGAGAGAGAGAGAGAGATAGAGAGAGAAACACTAATTCCTTTTCTGTATGGGGACGGTCCACTTTTGAGCGGGAACACCATGGTGTTACAAAGTTGACTAAATCATCCAGAATTCAATGAAAGTGGTTTAATATGTTTAAATGTCTCCTGTGAAGGATATCATAAAGCCTTGATGCAATCGAATGTAAAACAAAAAAGTTATGATTGATGAAAGTAGTAAATCGGTCAGTTTTGACCCGAAGACAACAGGAGGGGTAAAGGGTTGGGTTTCATGAAGTTCAGGTTGTACGAGTTACTTATCCATACGTGTTTTACCTATATGAAGGTTGTCACACACACTGTTTGAAATACACGGGAGTACACTGGAGCTGAATACTGTACTGCACTGGACCGGGCCGCAGCAATGACAGCCACTCAAAAGAAATCCACATCAGTTATGGAAAGTAAAAGCCATCTTTTGATTTGTTCAGACACAGGAAACTAAAGCTGTTATCTATGCTCTTTCAAAAGCCAACACTCATTTGACGAAAACAGTAATTTTACCTGGCAGAACACTGAAGTTCCTGTCCTCCCTTTGCTTCGATCAGTCAGTCTGTTTCTGTCGTTGCGTGACCTCGTAGAATCTATACTAACTCTTAAAAACCCCAAAGGAGAACAATTACAAACACACACCTGATTGAGACAGCATTAGACCTATCGGGTATCATTATCGTTAACAACATCATACAGCCACACTCCAACTGTAACGACTGAAGGAACACCAGTAGAAGACTTAATTGCACGACTCGGAGACAAAGACTTAGGTTACAAAAAAGGTATTTATATGCCGAGGTCCGGAACTAGGGATGTCCCGATCACCTTTTTTTGCTCCCGATCCGATTCCGATCATTTGATTTTGACAATCTGCCGATACCGATTTTTCCCGATCCGATCTTTATGCAATGCATTAAGAGAGAAAAAGGTAACCGATAACGGCTGGTCATCCAACGCGATGAATTCAGCTATCTTGGCTGTTATTCTTTTGGCCTTTTCTCTGTTCTGGGGCAGTTTCTCTTTCCTTTGAAAGCCTCTGAAAGTGTCGGTTGTTTCAGTGCCGTTACCCGAGTGGCCGCTGTGTACTCGCCGTGTTGTTGTTGGTGTTTGTTTCTCAGGTAGCGTATTAGATTGGTCGTGTTGAACGTAGCGCTGTTCTTTCCACCACGCGGAACCTCCGCCTTGCAAACATTGCATCTGGCTGTTACACTGCCTTCGCTTTCAATTTTATAATACTTCCAAACTCCTGACATTTTCTCTGTCCCGACTCCCGAGTCACCAGCTGAACGTAGCCTCTCGTTAGCTTGCTGCTACTATTAGACACTGCGCCCACTCTGTTGCTTTCAGAGGAATAAGCAACCAGGTCTGAAAACAAGCCCAAAGAAGCAACACATACGTGATGTTGTGTAATTTTAAACCAAAACTAAGGCCTCTGGATGACTTTAAGACGTGAACATGGTCATTTTTGTTTTGTAACATTAAATAAAAAAAAAATATTTTCTAAAAAAAAATTATAAAAAAATCCCGATCCCCGATTTTTTTGAAAATCACGTGATCGGCTCCGATCCCCGATCACGTGATCGGATTGGGACATCTCTATCCGGTACATCACATGTCACTTGTGAGATGCTTTTATCCAAAGCGACTTACATACCCAATACTTTTGGAAATCCCCACAGGAGCCATTTGGGGTGAAGTGTCCCAGGGACCCAACGACATGCTGACTGCAGTGGGGTTTGAACCTGCGACCCCCTGATCTGAACACCAACGCACCACACGCCTCCCCGGTACACGGTAGATCAGTCAGTAAGGCAACCAAAACAGACGAGGATTAGGAAGGAGACGAAGCTGGGTCAGGTACACGTGGAATGTACAGTAGATCCTATAAACACTGCTGGAACGCTCGGAATAACGAAGACGAACTGGCACTGAGGGGAATGTGGACGCAGACTGAATAGACGGAGGGGCGGGATGATAATGGGGCACAGGTGAAGCTAATTAGGGGTGGGAAGCAGGTGGAGTTCAATCAAGGGCAATAAATGCTGAGACTGAAATGAGAGGAGAGAAACAAAATAAAACCGGAATAATAACAAAAACATCAACATGCTGGCTAGGGCCTTACACCAACAATCGAAGCAACCCCCCTCAGTGTGCTTAAAGAGGCCCTATAAGGCTTTAGAAGGTGTGTCCTTTCCTGTTGAGCGATGGGTTTTAGTGCATGTAAATGGTCTGCAAAGGCTAACATCCCTGTGTTCCCTCAGAGGGAGTTCCTCTCCGACGCACTCCCCCCACCTTCCTGACTCCATTGGACTCCTTTGTTTACTCAAGGGGCGTTTCTCAATGTCGAGGACGCTTCCTTGGTAGGACATGTCTTCCGAGTCACTTCCTTCAGAAGCTAGTCAAGAATACTTCCAGGCGTTCGGAAAACGAAGAGTGGAACAGGCGAGCAAGTGTGCAGGTGTGCGTCATATGAGAGGCCCCGCCTCTTACATTTTCCGCCACAGATTTGGGGAAATTGGTCCGTGCGCAAAGCATTGTGGGGATTTGAAGACCGCGGAGGATACACATGTGCAGCCTCGAAATTTCTCGCTACGAAGGATGCCGGGCTCGGTAGAATTCCAAGGAGCCTGGACATTTACTAACCAATCAGAGCAGACTGGACTCTGGTTTCAGACAGAGGATGAGAAGTGGTGCTGCAGCATGAGAAAAATAAAGTGCTTTTGAACATTAAAGCATGGAGACATGTCACAGTAGAGACACTACATACTGATATACACCTGAACATCAGCAGGAGAGGACTCTTTAAAGTAGAGACACTACACACTGATATACACCTGAACATCAGCAGGAGAGGACTCTTTAAAGTAGAGGCACTACATACTGATATACACCTGAACATCAGCAGGAGAGGACTCTTTAAAGTAGAGACGTGTTATGGAAATCTGGCTCCCAAACACGGCTCTGGAGAGTACAAGTCAAATGATAAAACAAATAAATGGTGAATCAAGCAAAGCTGTCTTTTGGTTATTTATTTGAAGCTTCAAATACACGACATAATAATATATTGTCACCGGTCGGGCAGAGTATGGAAAGTCTGCCCGAGAGTGCGCAGAACAATGGAAAAGCAAAGGTTATATAGAAAAAGGAGTGGGAAAGAGAACAATCTGGGTTCACACAGTCAGATTGTTGATGAGACACCGTTTGGCCTTGCAGATAGCATAACGGAACTTTGTGTGACTGTGTATGAGTCTCCCAGTCTGCTGAAACAGCTGTGGCCTTGCAGAGACTGGGAAACTCATAAGAGAATATAATAGAATAATAATGGTAAAAGCACAACAAGAGGAAATAAGAAGCATTTGGTTTAAACATATGAAAGACATAATAAGGATAATAATAAGAATGATAATAATGACATTTTCCACTACATTCCCCCCTTTTGATCATACTTGATCAATAGAAAAAAACAAATGATAGGATAGACTGATATAACACATCAATGAATACACTCCATCGCTGGTTTAAGTAAACACATCACAAATATATCATAGAAAACTGGCTGTTTTTGTGGAGGACAGACTCCAATATAATGTAAGCATAAGAGAGGAGATACACACATGATTATATTGATGAATCGGAATCAGACTCTTCTGATTCTAGCTGATCTATCTCACTGTGGCGCAAAGGATTGTCTTGTAATGGAATAGTAGTATACTGAACGAAAGCTAACAGGTTGTTAAGATGCAGCACGGTGTCAGTGATGTTCTTGGTGGCGTCGGGAATGTAAGTGCAACAGGAGTCACCGATCACATGACACAGGCCACCCTTTGAGGCGAACAAAAGGTCAAGAGCGAATTGATGCTGCATGAGCATGTTCCTAGAGGCTATTATGAATGGGGTCAATGCCTGGAAGCCTTGAGTCGTCTCATAAGTCAGATTCTCTAGCCGGACGTGTAAGGTATCTATTTTATGGGCATTGTTTACTGTACCCCACCATGGGAACAGGCCACCCATGAATTTAGCTCCAGCGGACGTCATATCTCTTTTTACCTTGTGGTGGTCGGGGTGTTGGAACTCTGGGTAATGATGTGTCGTGTGCATTAAGGACGTGAGTACAGTGACTGCTGGATTCAAATCCACTAGAGTGCATGTCCCTATCCAAAGGGGAGCCAGAACTTGATAGAGCTTGTTGCCGCACAACCAAACGTAATCTTCTGGCGCGCTAAACCCAGAATCACTGGGCCAGGCCAGTTGGAGGGAAATATGTTCAACATCTGGGAATGCTACGTTAGAAAGGATTCTCTCAGGGGCACCAGATATGTGACAATACGAGATTTTGTGAGCACCGTCACCGCATGTGTTCCGTAGGATGCGAGTACAACCAGTAGTAGTGCCTAGGAAAAAATCAGGTGGTGTAAGAGACGTTTTGTGGTAAACTCTCTGGATGCAGAGGTTGTGTTTCATCCCTCTCAAATGACTGGGTGCACATGGCTGACGGGTTGGTACTTTGCGTATGTGGTGTCAAGCGTGGATGCACGCAAAGAGGAGTCAGACCGATTGCTGCATGGTGGGGGAAGCTGCCTAGCATAACGCCACCCGGTTACGCTGTCTTCATCCTTGATGGGCTTTGTCAGAGCCATAAACGCGCAGAGGTGTTCAACCTGGGTCAGAGAGCGCGGACGAACTGGCACGGACACTGATGAGTCCTGGGGGAAAAGGGTGCATGCATAACATGACCCATGTTGTCCTGCGGCCTGCAAGAATGATCTCAGAGTGTGCCACCAGACGTTACCGGTGATCCCATTACTGGTCTGACCCACATCAATGTTGCTATGGTCGCCTATGTATAGATTAAATGTAGATGTACCTATGGATGTCAACAGTGGCGTCAAAGGTTGCTTACGCTTTTCCGGGGTCTGAGTTTTGGGCGCGATGTCTATGTAAAATGTGCCACACGGGTCGGCGCCGGATACATACAGACAGACAACAAAATAACCCTTGTCTGATATCTGGGCAGCCTGTAGTTGCAACAGGATGACGGGGCTCGATGAATTGACCTTGGAGATAGACAATCTCCCTTTGATGTTTGTTTTGTCGTCCCATAAGGTATAACCCCAATCGGTGTGCGCGGTGGTCCATAAAACAAAAGTCCAGCCCCCCGAGCAGTGAGTGGCGGTGTAACTGTCACTCTCGACATCGCAAATGTAGGCGTCTGCCCCCCCCCAGTTTCTTAGGGTCGGGGCAATGCATGTAGTCGCACGGGTCTAACTGCACTGTGCTATCTTCCCCATCCCTTAGAGTAATGTTACCAATCCCTGTCTTGACCAGCCCCTCGACCCATGTGGTTCGCCCTGCTTTCCCCCGCCCCTCGACCCATATGGTTCGCCCTCCTTTCCCCATGAACCTCTTAGATACCTCGATTTTGGCTGACATGCTGTATGCTGACCCTGGATACATAACATATAGGACTAGTCCTAACACAACTATCATGGCAAGTATGCAGAGGAACCATTTTATGATTGTCCAGGCTCTCCAGTAGCATTCACATTGCTCACGGTTGCGTTGTCGTCTCTCCAGACGAGCCCTCATCACGAGGGGGAAATGTTCCATGGAGTGTGTGAGTGTATTCTCTCGGTCGATTTCGTGACCCGGACCGTCAGACTTCGCACACTGATAACACAAACGAGGAACCAGAGAGCATATGGAACCGCTCAGCTGGCACTCGCTCGTGACACCTTGTGTGTAGTGTGTTTTGGTGTATGTAGTGCAAGTGTGGTGCTGGTGGTGACTTGGACACGTCACTTGTTGTCATCTGTTGGTGACTCGGACACGTCACTTGCTGTCATCTGTTGGTGACTTGGACACGTCACTTGCTGTCATCTGTTGGTGACTTGGACACGTCACTTGTTGTCATCTGTTGGTGACTTGGACACGTCACTTGTTGTCATCTGTTGGTGACTTGGACACGTCACTTGTTGTCATCTGTTGGTGACTTGGACACGTCACTTGTTGTCATCTGTTGGTGACTTGGACACGTCACTTGTTGTCATCTGTTGGTGACTTGGACACGTCACTTGCTGTCATCTGTTGGTGACTTGGACACGTCACTTGTTGTCATCTGTTGGTGACTTGGACACGTCACTTGTTGTCATCTGTTGGTGACTTGGACACGTCACTTGTTGTCATCTGTTGGTGACTTGGACACGTCACTTGTTGTCATCTGTTGGTGACTCGGACACGTCACTTGCTGTCATCTGTTGGTGACTTGGACACGTCACTTGCTGTCATCTGTTGGTGACTTGGACACGTCACTTGTTGTCATCTGTTGGTGACTTGGACACGTCACTTGCTGTCATCTGTTGGTGACTTGGACACGTCACTTGTTGTCATCTGTTGGTGACTTGGACACGTCACTTGTTGTCATCTGTTGGTGACTTGGACACGTCACTTGTTGTCATCTGTTGGTGACTTGGACACGTCACTTGTTGTCATCTGTTGGTGACTTGGACACGTCACTTGTTGTCATCTGTTGGTGACTTGGACACGTCACTTGTTGTCATCTGTTGGTGACTTGGACACGTCACTTGCTGTCATCTGTTGGTGACTTGGACACGTCACTTGTTGTCATCTGTTGGTGACTTGGACATGTCACTTGTTGTCATCTGTTGGTGACTTGGACATGTCACTTGCTGTCATCTGTTGGTGACTTGGACACGTCACTTGTTGTCATCTGTTGGTGACTTGGACATGTCACTTGTTGTCATCTGTTGGTGACTTGGACACGTCACTTGTTGTCATCTGTTGGTGACTCGGACACGTCACTTGTTGTCATCTGTTGGTGACTTGGACACGTCACTTGTTGTCATCTGTTGGTGACTTGGACATGTCACTTGTTGTCATCTGTTGGTGACTTGGACACGTCACTTGTTGTCATCTGTTGGTGACTTGGACATGTCACTTGTTGTCATCTGTTGGTGACTTGGATATGTCACTTGTTGTCATCTGTTGGTGACTTGGACATGTCACTTGTTGTCATCTGTTGGTGACTTGGACACGTCACTTGTTGTCATCTGTTGGTGACTTGGACATGTCACTTGTTGTCATCTGTTTCTATCGTTTCTCCTTTCCTGTGACTACGACCTTGCAGTGGCTGGCGTGGACCCATGTAGCTCTCTCGGCGACCTTGACCGCTGTCTGGGTGACGAGAAGCACCTGGTAGGGACCTTGCCAACGATTGGATTTCCAGCTCTTTCTCCGGAAATCCTTGACCAGCACGAAGTCGCCCGGTTGAAGGCGGTGAAGCGGACCAGTGGCAGGGGTAGGCAAGGCTGCGGCTACCTGACGTCGGATGTCTGCTAAAGTGGATGATAGGTTAACACAATATGACAACATAGCATCCTCACACACAGTTGTGGAGGGAAGAGGAAATCCTGGAGCCTTGAGTCCAATCTGTGGAGGTGCCCCAAAAAGGATTTCAAATGGGCTGAGTTGACTCCGTGTTCTTTTCCGCATCCTCATGTACATCAGCACAATGGGCAGAGCTTGTGTCCATGACAGACCTGTGTCTGCACAGCATTTTGCTAGTTTGTAATTTTGCATAATGCATAATGCAGATTAGCATGCTTCACAGTGCTTTTGAGCTGTTACTGTGAATCCCCTTGTGAACCACTCCTGATTTATAGACTCTAACATCCCCCCTTTTGACACATGATCCCACCCATGTGTCAACTTAGCGAAATGAGGGAAAAAATGTCTTTGGGCCAACCCAGATGCTGGATTTTAGGTCAAAAACAGCCCCAGCAGCCTTCCATTGAGCCTTCTCAACTGGCGTAGCTAGCTGCTGCATGGAAGTCAGTGATGACATTTTGTCAGTAAAGGAGGAGACAGGGATTTTAACAAATGAGTGTGCGTGAGGTGCGAGAGGAATCAGGCCTTTGCGGCTGAGTCAGCAGACGCATTTCCTAGGGAAACTGGGTCTGTACTGCTTGCGTGTGCGGCACATTTACAGACTGCAACCTCAGATGGGAGCAGAATGGCGTCTAGTAAGCCTGCAACCAGCACATGGTTAAGTACTGGTTTGCCATCAGATTTAAGAAATTGTCTACACTTCCAAATAGCCCCAAAATCGTGTACTACCCCGAAAGCATATCGTGAGTCAGTGTAAATAGTCACGGTTTTGCCTTCTGCAAACGTGCAGGCTTCAGTTAGTGCGATGAGCTCTGCTGCCTGTGCTGAGAGGTGGCATGGAAGCGGTCCAGAACGGAGAACAGCAGAATCTGAAACAACAGGAAAAAAAAAAAAAAAAAAAAAATTAGTGCCCCCTTGGTCGCGAGAGGCAGACCCATCAACATACAAAATGAGGTCAGCGTTGGTCAGAGGAACGTCTTTTAAGTCCAAACAATAAAAACCTGTCTGTCTTTAAGTCCGGTCTAGGTGCACACCATGGAAAGTACGTCAACCGTCTTCAGGCAATTTTCAAACTAAATGAAGTCTCTCCTTTTGAAACATCATGTGTTGAAATAAACGCCTGCAGTTCAAAAAAATAAAAAATGAATTGCCTAATATTTTTGTTGTGGAATCAATTAATTTCTTTCTTTAAAGGCAAAAACATGAAAAAGCTAAGAGAAAAACCCTATTGAATACAATATTATTTGGAGCAACTTAATTTATAAATAGTTGTCAACTTAAAAACATGTGTTCATGTTCAACATGTGGTAATTAAGTACATACAATTTAAGATTATATTTAAATAATACGGTAAAACAAGTTGGAACTTTGGAGTAATCAACTTAAAAACTTGTGTTTATGCTACCAATTATTAAGTGAGTGGTAATTGAAAACACCTCTGATTGCAGAGGAAAAGCCTTCTCCCCTAACCCAAATAACTTTGTTGCTTTAACAACATTTCAATAGAAGTTGTCTTAACTCAATAACCATCGATGCAACCTATTGCCTTGATTTTCTTTGTTAAGCCAAGGCATTTGTTGTTAGAGTGTACGTAGACTGGGCCTCCCATATAACCTGGCTGAGCCCATATAAAAACCAATCAGCAAATAACTTTTCAATACATTATTGATTACTATTTTTGAGGTACTTTTAGGTTGGAAGTGAACATAAGTCATAGGTACATGGTGTACTTTTCCTTCACTACATGTATGTAATACCTTTAGTTACTTCACAGATGTGGATGAATGATGTGAAAGCTACTCAGCAGAATAAAAAGCCATTCAAAGTAGCTGCACCTTTACCAGCTTTGAGAACACTTTCATGATCAATCATTATAAAACATATCATATATATTATTCTGAAATGGACCAATCTGCACAACGACTACTTTTACTGTCTTTACTTTCACTATATTTTTATAATACTTTTCTACTTTTACTTGAAGAACATTTTGAATGCAGGACTTTTACTGTAACACTCTGGTATTTCTACTTTTACTCAAGTACAAGATCTGAGTACTTATTCCTTTACTCAAGTACAATATCTGAGTACTTCTAATTTCACTACAATATCTGAGTACTTATTCCACTTCTGGTAGTGTATTAGTCTGAATTGTAGCTACAAAATCACACAGAGCTGCATAAAAATAGAATACTATGTACACGTGTGTACAATGATTTGTAGGTAATTTTGACTACTCAAGACACCTCACTTATACATCTTCAAAGTATTGGCTTTCAGAATATTAAACTTGTTTCGGCAAATTCAGATGATAAATACAACTTTGAAGCTTGTAACGGCATAATTACAAGCAGAGAACGGACTAATGTAACGTCACAGCAAGCATAACAACAGCCGTGTGTTATGAACACATACGCAAGAATGACATCATCTGTTGCTTAGTGACTTTTTTAACATTTAGTCTTAACACAAACGTGTGAATGTGTAAGGTTTACCATTATATTCAAATGTGAACAAAAATTGACTGTCTTTGTGTACCGGAACACTGAAAAATGCATTTGAGACATCTATGGCAGTAAATATGTTGCAGAGGCTGGAACTTTTGGAGTAATCAGATAAGAATTCCGGACGAGCGTGCATGCACAGCTGCATTTACATCGTAAATCCTGGACAAATCTCCACTCGTCAGGAGGTTTGTCTCTGATCTTTTTGACAGGAAACACTGGAATCGTTACACGGAATAATGACCCCTTGTTTAAGCAGAGAGGTAAACACTGGCCATCAACAGCTTCACGTTTCAATGGGTACGGTACGTGAACGTGGACATTAACCCTACGTCATATCTGTGAGCTGCCCAGAGTGAGTATGGCACATCTGAAAGCGCGGCAGGAAGCTCAGAGATATGAGAATTACCTTATCCTCAACCAACAGCAATGTGCGCAGAACGGCTACGTTCGTGCACATTTTCCTTTGATACACGTCACGTGACATAGAGTACATGACATATTCTGTGTGTGTAGGTGCCCAATCAGTGACTGACTCCCAATCTTTAACGATTGGACCCAAATCCCTCCATCTATCAGTGGGGCCCCCTGGCTAGTGAAATGTGTGGACCGCCCCTGGGATTTGACACAGCTGGTTGTGTCTTGTGTGTGTGTGAGTCTTAACAGAGATAGCGCTACCCAGCGAATTCCAATACATTTTTAAATATGAGCTCATCATTCACACATTCTAACAGTAAAACTCTCATCATAGCATTTACACGGATCTTTCAACCACGTTAGCAGTACAATGCAAAATGAGAAGTTTCCACACAGCAGGTGGAAAACCACGTTGATCAGTCAAACGCAACAACTCCTGAAAATCAGGATATGTCAGCAGCCCATTGATACACATTCACCAGTTCTTTATCATCAAATGACACTTTTTGAACCATCGTAGGAGATGGCTGTCGGACTTTAAGACCCTCATTTGTGGAAAAATGAGGTCCAAGCCGAACCGGAGAACCAGATCTCTGCCCAGTAAATGTATTGGGCAGGCAGATGATAAAATAACTGTTTTTTTACTGATGTGGGAAATGGATTACTGTCAACACCGTTATCTCCACTCTGAAGTGGTACAGAAACTTCTCCTTTTCATAAACCCAGCATATGAATAAATCTATCACTACATTTGCATTCAGGCAAATCTACCCTTTTTTTTACCACAGAATGTGTAGCCCCAGAATCAACCAAAAATGTGTGGGACATTTCTTAACGCAAACATTCACTGTCATATTTCAAATATGTACCCTTTTTAATTACAGACATGTCCTCTAATTCTTCTAATTTCTCAATAGCATGTATGATGCGTGTGTGTGTGTCACTTCCCTGGTTAGATGCTGCTTGGCATGGGGTCCGTCTCCCCCGACCGAATTCCTTCCTCCTCCACTCCCTCCCTCGACTGTTAGTTTGAAGAATTGTCTTTGTTGTGGTCCGATTTATCCGATCAAAAGTTCTTTTTCTTCTTCTCGTGTGGGCATTCAGCGAACCGATGACCCGTCTGTCCGCAGTTAAAACAGCGATTGTAGTTATTGCTCCGGCCTCGGAAACCCCCTTGTCTGCCCCGGCCATCACTTTGGGTCCAGGTGGTTGTAATAGCCTGGACCATGGTCAGCTGGCCAGGGAAAGCAGGGCATGTAGTTATTCCTTTTTGGAGGTGTTCTTTTCTGTAGAGTTCAGCTTTCTTCGCGTCTCTTTTCTTTTTCTCTCTCTTGTCATGGATCTTTTTCAGTCCTGCTTCTTCTTCTTCATTTTCTTTTCTCTGTCTCTCTTCGTCTCTGCTCCCTGTCTGTGTGTCTTGCTGCGCAGCTGCTCCAGCGGCGGCTGGTATGTTGACCTCTGGTCCAGCAGCAGCAGCCCCTCCAGGAGCCTCCACAGCAGGTAGCAGACGGGGGGAGGAAGGGGGGAATGGGGAACTTAGGTGAGGGAGAGGGTCCCGCACGCCTGAAACCAGAGGATAAAGGGAAGCATGTGATTTATATTGTGGAGGAAACACAAAACACTTTTTATCTTTCTTTTCAGTCTTATCCTCAGCCTGTATCTTTTTTATTGCCGCGGCCAATTGCCTTTCATGGCACTCTGCTTCATCCTCCCAGTATTTTAAACACTTTCTATGAGTGTCCAGTCTCTCTAAATCTTTTACTTTAATTGTACTCTTCTTCTTCATTCCATCTTCACACTCTTGTAATTTATCCCTTAGGTTTTTGATTTTTAATTTACTCAAAGAACCTCCCTTAGGAAATCCGAACATTTCCGTCCATATATTTAATTTAGCCAGACTTTCTTCACCATATTTTGCTCACATGACATCAACTATCGGACCCTCAGGAGGCTGTACATACCCCCTCGCCTGCTTTGCCCCCATAGCAAAGTCTTTTAAAGTGTCACCAAAACACTCCGTGTCACCAAAACACTATTTTTCATCCGTCGATGCTAGATATGCCAAATATCTCTGTTTTCGAGCAGTCCCTCTCCTGATGTCATGGAGTTTTAATTACGTTTAACTTTAAACAATTTAGACTTTGCACATCTCACCGAGTATTGAAAGCCCTTTGAGTTCGTTGGATCTCGTGAAGTCAATCGGTTCCACCCCTCGCGCTGGTCCCCTCGTCCTGTACGTTTTATGTCGGGGTAGAGGAGGATCCAAGATCCCGGAGCAACCCACCAGCGTCCAGAGGTTTCCCCGATCAAGCATACAGAGATCCTGCCGACAACGCCATTTGTTATGGAAATCTGGCTCCCAAACACGGCTCTGGAGAGTACAAGTCAAATGATAAAACAAATAAATGGTGAATCAAGCAAAGCTGTCTTTTGGTTATTTATTTGAAGCTTCAAATACACGACATAATAATATATTGTCACCGGTCGGGCAGAGTATGGAAAGTCTGCCCGAGAGTGCGCAGAACAATGGAAAAGCAAAGGTTATATAGAAAAAGGAGTGGGAAAGAGAACAATCTGGGTTCACACAGTCAGATTGTTGATGAGACACCGTTTGGCTTTGCAGATAGCATAACGGAACTTTGTGTGACTGTGTATGAGTCTCCCAGTCTGCTGAAACAGCTGTGGCCTTGCAGAGACTGGGAAACTCATAAGAGAATATAATAGAATAATAATGGTAAAAGCACAACAAGAGGAAATAAGAAGCATTTGGTTTAAAAATATGAAAGACATAATAAGGATAATAATAAGAATGATAATAATGAAATTTTCCACTACAGACGCTACATACTGATATACACCTGAACATCAGCAGGAGAGGACTCTTTAAAGTAGAGACGCTACATACTGATATACACCTGAACATCAGCAGGAGAGGACTCTTTAAAGTAGAGACGCTACATACTGATATACACCTGAACATCAGCAGGAGAGGACTCTTTAAAGTAGAGACGCTACATACTGATATACACCTGAACATCAGCAGGAGAGGACTCTTTAAAGTAGAGAGGCTACCTACTGATACACACCTGAACATCAGCAGGAGAGGACGCTTTAAAGTAGAGACACTACATACTGACATACACCTGAACATCAGCAGGAGAGGACTCTTTAAAGTAGAGACACTACATACTGATATACACCTGAACATCAGCAGGAGAGAACTCTTTAAAGTAGAGACACTACATACTGACATACACCTGAACATCAGCAGGAGAGGACTCTTTAAAGTAGAGACACTACATACTGACATACACCTGAACATCAGCAGGAGAGGACTCTTTAAAGTAGAGACACTACATACTGATATACACCTGAACATCAGCAGGAGAGAACTCTTTAAAGTAGAGACACTACATGCTGATATACACCTGAACATCAGCAGGAGAGGACTCTTTAAAGTAGTGACACTACATACTGATATACACCTGAACATCAGCAGGAGAGGACTCTTTAAAGTAGTGACACTACATACTGATATACACCTGAACATCAGCAGGAGAGGACTCTTTAAAGTAGAGACACTACATACTGATATACACCTGAACATCAGCAGGAGAGGACTCTTTAAAGTAGAGACACTACATACTGATATACACCTGAACATCAGCAGGAGAGGACTCTTTAAAGTAGAGACGCTACATACTGATATACACCTGAACATCAGCAGGAGAGGACTCTTTAAAGTAGAGACGCTACATACTGATATACACCTGAACATCAGCAGGAGAGGACTCTTTAAAGTAGAGACACTACATACTGATATACACCTGAACATCAGCAGGAGAGGACTCTTTAAAGTAGAGACACTACATACTGATATACACCTGAACATCAGCAGGAGAGGACTCTTTAAAGTAGAGACACTACATACTGATATACACCTGAACATCAGCAGGAGAGGACTCTTTAAAGTAGAGACACTACACACTGATATACACCTGAACATCAGCAGGAGAGGACTCTTTAAAGTAGAGACACTACATACTGATATACACCTGAACATCAGCAGGAGAGGACTCTTTAAAGTAGAGACGCTACATACTGATATACACCTGAACATCAGCAGGAGAGGACTCTTTAAAGTAGAGACACTAGATACTGATATACACCTGAACATCAGCAGGAGAGGACTCTTTAAAGTAGAGACACTACATACTGATATACACCTGAACATCAGCAGGAGAGGACTCTTTAAAGTAGAGACACTACATACTGATATACACCTGAACATCAGCAGGAGAGGACTCTTTAAAGTAGAGACACTACATACTGATATACACCTGAACATCAGCAGGAGATGACTCTTTAAAGTAGAATGTACCACAGCAATAAGTCATATTAGAGCGGATACACTTGTCAAACGGTTGGCCTCAGCGACAGCTTGGCTGAGTCATTATCCGTAGCAGCGAGAACAACAAAGGAGGGAACGATACATAATTCATCCAGAAGCTGCAAACGTAAACTGAAATGAGTTCTTGGCAAAAAAACTTGGATGTTGTTTTTCTGTTATCCTGAACTTATTGATGAACGGTTGATCCTTTCATGGAACTACAACACAAAGACACGAGGTGTTCGCAGCAGTTCTCTGCAGTCTGTTGCTCTGATAGAAACCAGTGAGCAGACGTAATGTCATGCTCCTATTGGTCAGTCAGACATGTGACCTGGACCAGATGCTATTGGCTAAAACGGTTACATGATGCATGGGTGTTTCTCAATCTCGAGTACGCTTGCTTGGTAGCACATGTCTTCCGAGCGTCTTGCTTCAGAAGCGAGGCAAGAATACTTCCTGGCGTTCGGAAAACGAAGAGTGGAACAGGCGAGCAAGTGTGCCGGTGTGCGTCACGTGAGAGGCCCCGCCTCTTACATTTTCCGCCACAGATTTGGGGAAATTGGTCCGTGCGCAAAGCATTGTGGGGATTTTAAGACCGCGGAGTCTACACATGTGCAGCCTCGAAATGTCTCCAAACGAAGTACGCCGGGCTCGGTAGAATTCCAAGTATGCCGGACATTGGAACAGTCCTTCGCGGCACTCGATGACGTAGTGTTCTTGAAATAGTGGCTCTGGAGCAGCTTTACTCGACATTGAGAAACACGAAATGTCATTGGCTGCTTAGATAATCAGCGATTTATGTTCTTCTGATGCAATGAAATCAAACGTGTCAACAGGAAAATCCAACAAACAATGCATTTCTTTCCAGCGATGGTTTCAATGGTCTCTTAATCACGCAAACAGATATCATATTGATCGTTAACTTTAAGATCTTAACAGCAAACTAAAAGGATGTGTACTAGAACCGTGTCAGTCGGGGTTCCTGGTGTTTGAAGTATATAGAATTATAAGTCCTGCTCCTTTTAATTTTAGCATTCAGAGAATAACAAGGCCAAATCTAACTTAATATGTTGGTGGGTTGTTGCGGAGAGAAGCTACATGTTGCTCTGGGATGTAGCGTGGCAGAAGTAAAAGGCCTCAAAACAATGAATAATTGAGCGTAAGCACACATATCTCAAGTAACAGTCATTTCCCCTCAGCCCTCAACTTTGTGCGCATGCTGCATTTTAAATGTTTTAATGGTCTTTTTCTTCGGACAGTATGCTGCATTCATCCTTCGCTAATTTAAGAAGACTCGACAGACATGCAAGCGGCTCAGAGAGAAAGATGTGCGCGGACACAGCGGTGCTTTAAGCTAACGGCTAAGTGTTTTCCATGAACCCCGTCTCGTTTGTTGCCAACATAAACAAGAGCTGGTGGGAATGCCATTTTATGGAAATTCAGATACTTCAGTTTCGACCAAGTGTAGGTATTTACTGACCAAGCAACTGCCATTTTAGATTTGATGTTTAATCTCAAATATGCGATGACTGGTGAGATCATGACCATCTGATAAAGGAGGGAAGGGGAACACGTACAGTACAGTGAAAGGCAGGAAGATTTGAGCAGTTCGTCAACATTATTCTTTTTGCTAAACAACCTCCTAGCTTTGTGGGAAATAAGAAAAACATGTCCAGCACACAGAAAACAGAACAAACCTAATTTGCATGTAGGTTATTCCAATATAATTTATTTGGGTACTGCTGAGGCTCCAAGGTGAACGTCGGTGAACCTAGCATTCCGAAATATATGAAACCTTGGTTGATGACAGCATTTCCACAACTAAAGGCATACATTTAACTTTAAGGCGATGTTGTACCCAATTCTTACTCTAAATACAAAATAAGGGGCTACATGTAATTTCAACATTGGCTTTTTCTCTATTTACATGCAAGGTAAACTAGGTGGTAAACTAATCCAAAAGTAACTGAAAGTAATGAACTTCAATCTTAATAATAATAATAATAATGCATTACGTTTTTTATTAGAGCGCTTTTACAGGTGCTCAAAGCGCTTTACAAGTACACATGTAAGACTCATTGCTACGGAGCAAATCCGGGTGAAGTGTCTCGAGGCGGGATTCGAACTGGAGTTCACCTTGTTCACCCTCAGACATGTGACCTGGACCAGATGCGATTGGCTAAAACGGTTACATGATGCATGGGTGTTTCTCAATGTCGAGTACGCTTGCTTGGTAGCACATGTCTTCCGAGCGTCTTGCTTCAGAAGCGAGGCAAGAATACTTCCTGGCGTTCGGAAAACGAAGAGTGGAACAGGCGAGCGAGTGTGCAGGTGTGCGTCACGTGAGAGGCCCCGCCTCTTACATTTTCCGCCACAGATTTGGGGAAATTTGGCAAAGCATTGTGGGGATTTTAAGACCGCAGAGTCTACACATGTGCAGCCTCGAAATGTCTCCAAACGAAGTACGCCGGGCTCGGTAGGTTTCCAAGTATGCTGGACATTGGAACAGTCCTTCGCGGCACTCGATGACGTAGTGTGCTTGAAATAGTGGAGCAGCTTTACTCGACATTGAGAAACACGAAATGTCATTGGCTGCTTAGATAATCAGCGTGTTGATGATCTGATGACCAACGCTCTAACCACTGCGCCAAAGCCGGCCATCTTGAGATGCATAGATTGCGCCCCCCCCCCCCATGTTCTTGACTTGTAAGTAGTGAGAGTGTCAGAATGTAACTCTGCTCACCCTGATGCCACTTGTTACTTCAGCTCACTGCTGTCTCGTCTGACTCGGCTCCTTCTTTCATGCTTTCTCATTCCCATTCTTGGCGATGGCATCTCTAGCCTTGAGCGTTCTGTGTGTCCCATATCTCAGTGACGTGTGTCTGTTGGCTTCTGTTCTCCGTAGCCGCGGGGGGTTGTTTGTTTCGCTTCCCGCTGAATATTGCTCTGCTGCTCGCATTCATCAGGGAGCACACTCACGAGAAGAGCCTAAAATAAGAGTGAAACGGCACGAATTTAAATGCGTCCCCCTATGCAAGTGTCATCGGGAGAATTAGAGTCAGGATAGACATAACGGGAGATGGATTACTTCATTGGCTGTACCTCAACATTGAAGGAATCTCAAATTCTCTGAGAAGCTGTCTTCCACAGGCAATGCTGAGGATTAGCAGCCTGTGGCTCAGACTCCTTTTGTGTGCTGTCTCCCTCGTCTCTCCGAGAAATATGGGGCTCTCGAGAGCAAACGGACAACTGTGGGAATACATATTTGAGGCTGTTCTGTCCTCCTCGTAAATTGACTCTGCAAGGGTACACTCGAGTATCCTAATCCAACACAATGACCCTTGCATACTGAAGTCATTCCAGGTTTTTGTATACGGTTAATTGCTGGCGCACGCAGTCTAATAATCGCCTGCCGTTGCGGTGACCTTGACAACTTCCCTTACTTTACTCCCAAAGAAGAAAAATGTAAATAAGGATGCAAGCAATGCTTTTGATGTAGTGCTTTGTCAGTGGCTTGTAAATTCCTCTCGTTGCATTCAGTGCTAATATGCACATGGAGGCTGTTTTGTTTGTCCTGCTGCATACCTAAACTGACTCAGGTCACTACAGGCATACCAAGTTGTTTCTAACCTTGGGAAGGGAGCATATGGCATATTGTTATATTTATTTACTATTACTTCAATACTTACTTCAATGTGTTAAAATGAACTTGAGACATTAAAACTAATAATTTCTTACACCCAGAAGCCATGAGAGGCAAGTGAGAAACATGTGGTCATTAATGTTCTGTGTTTGATCCAAACGGTTACTCATGTTTTATAATTAACAGCAGGTGAAACAAGTGTGGACAACATTATTATATCCTCTAAGCCAGGGGTGTCAAACTCAATTTCATCACGGGCCACATCACTCAAAGGGCCGGTTGTAACTTTAAGACCAAAAATACATATATATATATATATATATAAAATAATGTATTATATTACATGATTGCCTCTGCATTGGATTATTATTATAACTTCATAATTAACTACGTCTGAAAGCAAGTATAGGGCAAATAATTGCAAGTCTCTTCAGTGAGAATGTCACATTTTGAAAAAAAAGTTATTTTTATAGAAAAAGGCACATTTTAAGAAAAAAGGCATATTTTGACAAAAAAAGTCAAATTCTGAGAAAAAAATCTAATTTGAGATGCATTGTGGGACATGTCGTTTATGGGCAACGTGCTTCTGTAAAGTAGCATGTAACCGTATAATAAACATATTATATTCTTTGCAAGCTCTTGTGGGGCCACATAAAATGAAGTCGCGGGCCGGATTTGGCCCCCGGGCCTTGAGTTTGACACCCCTGCTCTAAGCAGACTAGAAAAAAAGAAAAAAATGCATCCATCTAAATCAAAAAAGGTTGTGCCAAAATCCCTTTTTTTAGTTTACGTTTTGTGCGTGTTTTTTCGACCATTTTGTTGTTGTTGCAATACCAGATTTGGCCATTAGAGGCTGAACCACTACTTTACGTTCTGGAAACTAAAGGAACTCTTTTTTATTCCCCCTTAAAGGTAGGGTAGGTAAGAACGGAGAAACCAGCTCGAGTGCGCTAGAATTTGAAAGTACGCAGCCGAAAGAAATCTGCCCCTTCCTTCAGACTTCCTTCAGACTTCCTTAAGGCACGGACACACCAGGCCGATTATCGGCGTCGGTGGGCGTCAGGCCGACGATGAGCGTCTACACGCACTACTCAGATTGGTGTGTCCCGCACCGTCTGGTCTTTTCAGCCAAAAATAAATCACTCTGATTGGCTGTTCAGCGAGTGAATCAGAGCTTGAGAAGCGAAACGGAAGTGAGGGACCCAAACTATTACGGCCCGTCCACACGGCGGCGTGTGTTGAAGCTTGCAGGTGGGCGTGTCTGAAACTCGACCAACAACCAATCACATGAATCTCCCGCCCCAGACACACAAGCACGCGGTTTGATTGGCTAGAGCTTGTACTGGCATATGATTTGATTGGCTTACGCTTCCGTCGAAGCTTCAAAAGTTGAACATTGCTCAACTTTTGCAGCGAGCCACGCTCCCACAATGCAGTTTGGCGAAGCGTCACCCCATTCAAAGTGAATGGGCAGAAGCGTTGAAGCTTCAACGCACGCCGCTGTGTGGACGGGCCGTTAAGAAGGCAAATCTGAGGTTTCATTGAACTCCAGCTCTCGACGCAGGTTCGGGAAAGCCCCGTGAGCTTCTCGCTGTAGAGGGAAAATGGAACACGCTATTTGTTGTTTGTTTATATCACGCAGTCTGTTCTTCTTCTCTCGGTTATCACGCAGTCTGTCTTACTAATACTTTTAGTTGCCTCTTTTGAATGACGAATACACACTACCGCCGCCTGCTGGTAAGGAGAGGTATTGCCACTCACGCATGCGCAGTTCGTACGTGCTTCTTGGCCGTCGGCTGAAGTCTTTGCGGTGTGTTCCAGTGCGACACATGGCCGAGACGCGAGGCGACGCAACAGTCGGGTCCGTCTGTGTCAGTTCTTTGGTGTCAGCTTGCTGTGTCCCTACCTTTAGTTCTCCATGTTTGTTTCATGACCAAATATGCAAAAACAAAATAAAGAAAATGGCCATCAAACTTCATGCTAAAAACAATGCAGCTGGTATGCAGTGAGGTGCTGCTGCTCCAAACCCTTTAAGGTGGGATTTACTGTGTTAGATCTTTTTTTTTTTTAACTGGGAAAGCATCCTGAGCCCTGCAGGATTCGACAGCACAGTGGTTGCTTAAAAAACATTGCCTTAAACTCTAAAGCAGTCAACATGGGTACCGTGTAATTCAGCCGCACGAACACAAGTCCTCCCCTGCTGTCGAAGCTTCAGAAAGTGAAAAGAGCAACCACCTGTTACAAGTCGTTGTTGCGTCCCCTTGTGATCGCTGCATCCGAGGAAAAGACTGTGGTTATTATGTTTGCAGACAAAGCCGGCGTAGAAAATAGAGCAGCGAGTGGGAACCCTAATTACAGTTCGTACGTGCTTCTTGGCCGTCGGCTGAAATCTTTGCGGTGTGTTCCAGTGCGACACATGGCCAAGACGCAGGAGACGCGAGGCGACACAACAGTCGGTGTCCGTCTGTCAGTTCTTTGTTGTCAGATTGGCGTGTCCGGGCCTTCACAGAGCCCCTCCCCCAACACACACGAACGCGCACATATCCAATGAGGGCACGAGATAAGTTTGTGCCCAGATGGAAGGCTGACAGGCAGGTAGGCCATCCAGTTACTTTAGCCGGCTCAGATGATTGGTCGTGCTTTTTACAGCGCCACGGCTTCCACAGATGACATTTTTTATGTATTTATTGTCAAAGCATTTAATGTATTCATTGCTATCGGGATGTTAAGAGCATTCCATGGAATATAACAAGTGTTCCTGAAGTGAATTACCGACCCCACCTTTAAGTTAAAATGTCTTCCTGCATTCTTAAAACAAGGTACATACATGTTTTAACTTATCTGAAACATAAATACTTTTAGTTGTATTGAAATCATTTGGAAGCGGTGCACTTCAGCCTCTTGTGGATGAAACGGGTATTGCAACATCAAAAAGCATTACACAACATTATTTTGTTTTGTTTTGACTTTCATTTTTGTGTTAAATAGGTTGATTACTGGGAACATCAAGACGAATCACTCGTTTCAAAAACTATGTTGAATGATAACTTATATGTGAAATACTTCAAATGTAAATGTGATATTTTTAAGCTGGACCTCTTCTCCACTTTGTCTACGTAGATTTTGAAATGTTTCCCTCAACAATAGAGTTAAGATGACCAAACACTCATACAAAATAAGGAATAATAATAATGCTGCTTATTATAATAATAATAATATTAACTATCTCTAATTGATTGTATTTACTTCTGTTTCATTTCAATGTGTGAGGTTCCCTGAATGTTCGATGCTGAGGGCTGGGGGAGGGGAGTGTTATTTCCCCATGTGTTAATGTATGTATGTGTGACTGTATGTTCTTTCTATGTTAAAAAACCCAATAACTATAATGTTAAAAGATGACTACCAGCTGATAGACTGTACCCATTATGGCGCCATAACAAAGTCAAACTGTTGGCAGGGTTTGAAAAGCACAGATAGTGAAAGGCTTCCTATTTGTAGAAGGTAACCATGGTGTTCCTATACTTCCACATTAAGCTCCTGTCGGTGACGTAGACTCGGGCGATGACCCACCTCTGAGCCCCCTGCTCCTCCTGACCTTCATTAAAAAGCCGTGGCCTGAGAGCAATTAATACCACGGGGCACCTGAGGTAGTACGAGGCCGATTAACCCTCGGATCAAACAAGCACAAGGTGTCGGTTTAAGCAACTGCTCGAGGGGCTACCTTGATAGTGGAATGAATAATGTATGAGATAAATGAAAACTGAGGGGAGGTATCCTCAACTGTATTCTCTGACAAACTGATTGGTTCAGAGGATCAAATGTTATACAATACGTTTCTATTCTAATCAGAGTGAATTTGATATGCTGTGTGAGTAATGCATGCCCTCAATCCAATGAGAACACGTACTTGTATTTCAGGTACGCCGCTGTGTGCATATCAAAAGATTTTATTGGTTTATTAAGTAGTTGTCAAACATAAAAATGTGCCAGGTCATGTGATTTTGTGTTACCATAACAACTTGTTCAAGATGTCCATGTGCCAGAACGAGCTACATTTCAAAAGCTTTTTGTTGTTGTTGCTAAAGGTAAAATTCAAAACATTTAAGAATTTAAATGCTTGCATAACATGTCCTTTATTACATTTAACCTGTTGTGGAAATATTTATTGACCAAATTGATATGAAACAAATGAGATAAATATCGCTGTGACACTGATTTTCACAGTAAACCCAAAGTGACATATATGCACGATTAGAAATATTATTATGATCTGCTCAGTTAACCCTTAGATACATAAGTGGGTCTTTTGTGGAACCGGTGAGGTGGTTGTCTTAGAGTATCTTTGTAATTACATGTTTTTATCATTTCATATTCCAGCTATTCCTCAAAAAACATGTTTTGGATATCATGCCATTCAAATTTTAAAATTACGTTTTTTTTTCAAAATGTTAAAAAAAAAAATCTAAAATTATAAATAGTGAACAATTATTTTATATTATATATTTCTAGTGTGAACCAAAATATAATACTAAATATTATACAAGTGATTTTTCTTAACCAAAATGACAAAAATGGCATAAATACACATATTATTCTAATACGGGTCCTTTTAGACCAGGGGTAGCCAACACGGTGCCCGCGGGCACTTAGTCGCCCGCAGGGGCAACGTGAGTCGCCCGCCGGGCATGTTCTAAAAATAGCTCTCCAAGCAAATCCAAAATGTATAAAATACACAAAACAAAAAAGGAAATGTAATTAAAAGAATCTACCCTATGCATAAACGAAACCTAAATCATAGCGAACTCTATCTACTTACTACAACTCTATAACACCCCTCCCCCCACCCCACAATGAATATCGACCAATCACGTTCTTGCTTGATTTGCGGGACCAGCGTTGCAGTCGGGAAGAAATGGCACCTCCCCGCTGATTTTCCTTCTGGCAGAATCTGCACTACACGAACAGCCTATCATGCCAGCCTATACAACACATGAGGGGCAGAGTTTTACTCTGTGTGTTGTAACTTATATATTTATTGCACTTAACGCACACACACGCATGGCGTAATTTCCACTGGGGACATGTCCCCCGCACTTTTCGAAATCACCTTTGTGTCCCCACTTTACAAATATGTTTATTATTATTTTTTAACTCAAGCCGTCATCGCCACGGTGGAGCACACAGCCTTTGTGAGCGAGCGAGACAGAGAGAGAGAGTGAGCGAGCTAGGGAGGGAGGGAGGGAGAGAGACAGAGAGACGGAGAAAGAGAGCTAGGGAGGGAGGGAGGGAGAGAGACAGAGAGACGGAGAAAGAGAGCTAGGGAGGGAGGGAGGGAGAGAGAGAGACAGAGAGACGGAGAGAAAGAGAGCTAGGTAGAGCACACCTTTATCTATTTAATATAGATAAAGTAAGAAATAATTCCAATGTGTACTATAGGACAGTTAAAAAAAACAGTTTAAAAGGGGAGTGGTTAGTAAAATATGCATAAAGAAAAAGAAAGAATGCTAATAGGTAACATAAGATAAGAATAAACAAGTTTAAATGATTTGTTATTGGTTGTGATCATATTCTAAAGATGTTTGGATTATTGAAAATACAGCTCCCTTTCATCTGAGTGTTGAGAGCTGTATCCATACATTCATGTTGTGCTCAAAGTGCACCAGATTGATGCATTTCACTTCAACATTTAAAAAAAACTCTTCCATGCATGCTCATGAGGCGGTGAGGACCCCCCTAGAGGAGGTGAGATCCACCCCCAAATAAAAAAGGTTACATTAATTAAATTGCAAACATTTTGTTTTAGTAAACACTGCAAACGGGTCCCACAGACCCAAACAGCACACAAAGGGTCAGCATATAATAATGTTAAAATGTGCTAAATATATACACTGCAAAAAACAAAAAAAGAGGAGTAAAAGTAGCCCTCAACTTGTTTTATTTTTTGAAAGTAGCCCTCACCCTAAAAAAGGTTGGTGACCCCTGTTTTAGACCCACTTATGGAAGAGTGTAGGGTCCAGTCACTCGTGCATCTAAGGGTTAATTTAGCTGATTCAATTATATTTAGTTAATATATTCTTTATTCTTCAATTCAAAGAATGTTCAAACTAATTTAAACCAAAAAATCATCCTCATTAATTAAGTTATAAATACGTTATTTTCCAAAAGCCCAATGTGACATATTTGACACTAGGGGGGGTTCTTGTGTTCTATGCAGGGGCGTATCTACGGGGGGGGGGGGGGGGGGGCCTTGCCCCCCAGCTGCCCCCCTAACTTTTGTTTCCCTAAAACTGTACTAAAACAAACCTACACTATTTCCACAAGCTTCTCAAGCAACGAAACAAGCATTACATTAGTTAAAAGTGAATCATTTTAAATATCATTTTAGGCCCGTTAAAAACGCAGCTACGGCCCTGCATTAAACTGCGGAGCGGCGTTCATACAGACCACGGCTCACAGAGCTGCAGAGAGGGAGCGAGCTGTCCCAGCGCCTATGGATCAGCTTCCCCTGGGAGCATTTCCCCTTCCACTAGTTTTGTTTTTACTAAGGACGAGAGCTTGAAGCTAAATATTAATAAAATGCTGCCGTTAGAATCGATAGCGTTTAACAGACGGGCGCTGTTTGGGGCGTTACGTTACAAAATACTACGCAGACAGCGTTAGCTGGGAGATCGATCACTTTGCTAAACTATGCGGTAGCCTACTATTAAATCCACGTAAACTACACATCACAGCCATGAGGCCAGATCAATGAAACCAGGATACATCCTTTACCGTAAAAACTGGATCTAAACACAGCTGCCTGTGTGCGTTTGATAAATACTTTCTGATGATATGCTACTTATTAGCTAGGCTACATGGCCCTAACGTGTACAGTTATACAAGCATTTGTACCAGTGCTTTTCACAGACTCTTGCAGGCCAGAGTATAGGAGTGATTCAACAACAACAAAAAGACATATGAGAAGTGATCAGGACGAACAGAAAGACGAAAAGGAAAAGAGAGTTCACTGAAGAGACCAGGAGGGTCAGAGCAGGAGGAAGAGGAGGAGATGAAGAGACCAGGAGGGTCAGAGCAGGAGGAAGAGGAGGAGATGAAGAGACCAGGAGGGTCAGAGCACGAGGAAGAGGAGGAGATGAAGAGACCAGGAGGGTCAGAGCAGGAGGAAGAGGAGGAGATGAAGAGACCAGGAGGGTCAGAGCAGGAGGAAGAGGAGGAGATGAAGAGAGCAGGAGGGTCAGAGCAGGAGGAAGAGGAGGAGATGAAGAGAGCAGGAGGGTCAGAGCAGGAGGAAGAGGAGGAGATGAAGACATTAGTGAAGAAGAAGAAATACATGTGAGGAATAAAGATGAAGTGTCAGAAAGAGGGGCAGAGGCAGGAATCCAGAGGCAGAGGAGACTCCAGCTGGACCACATGGTATGTTCTTATTCTCCTTACATGTTCCATCAGCAGCTCAATCTAGTATTGACACATGTTGATTGAAATGTGTTGCTGCACAGGTCAGCTGTAGCTCTCTGAAGAGATGGGTGATGTCATTTGTGTACTTAATTATAACTACTTACAGTATGCAGAATCAGAGTATTCTCTGAATCGGGTGCCTTTTGGGTCTTTATATCTTTGAAAAATGAAACCAAAATGTTTGGTCATAACATCTGGTAGTGGGCTAGTTACATGTTCCCACCTCAGGCACAAAGTATACATAATTACTAGGAATTTTTATGGCACCACATGGAAATCAAGGACATTACAAATTTGTAATATTTTGCAAAACTATTGTTTATTTTGTAATACACTATTATTAATTCATATAACAGAGTTGAAATGTTGAGCTTGTCAATCTTAATCTGACAATACAAAAACTGAAATATAGGTAAGAGAAGAAACGGACACTTCTGTGATGTAATTCCCTCGATGCAGATCACGCACGGACTGACCCTCCATGCAGATCACGCACGGACTGATCCATTATTTTAATAGGAGGGTGAATGGTATGGCGTGACGGGGTTGAAACAAACCGAGGGTCAATATCGCAATTTCATAGATAATTCAAGTATTTTTACAGAATTTCTTTTTGATCAGTTAAAGTTGACAAGCATATGATTATATTAGCTGCAACATTTTGGGATAATTGGCCATTTTGATTTGTTTAATATTAAATTATAATGCTTAGTGAGCACATGCAAATATGTCTGTCTAAAGACAACACATTTTTTGTAATGCAAAACAACCTGTTCCATTAATTAATTGCTTTAAAATACATTTTGTAGTTTCCTTTCATTTAAAATTGTTGAAGTAAGCTGGGGGACTCAAAGGGCACCCGATTGTTTGTCTGAACACCGTGTTTCTCTTGTGCATTAAGAACACTTGTGTTAGGCCATGAATTAACAATAAATAGGTTATATACAGTATAAAATACCACGTGCTGTCCGCCCTCCCATGCCACCCTGGCATGACCTCTTGCCCCCCCTTTGCCCCCCCATGTAAAATGTTCTAGAACCGCCACTGGTTCTAGGTGGTCTATTTAGTCTGAATTATGTTCCCCTTAATTTCCTCAAAAGTAGAAATGGGTTTGAAATTGTGATTTGTAGGGGTTTTCCCTGTCCTGTAGTGTGTTATGTTTGTGTGCATGTCAATGGTCTGCAAAGGCTAAAATCCCTGTGTTCCCAGTTTTTGCAGACATGTCACAGTAGAGACACGAAATACAAATATGAACCAGAAAATGAGCAGAATATGTCGTCTTGCAAGGCCATGAAATCGGTTCTTTATCTTAAGAAAGGGTACCATGAATAAATAATGATTTGATTCAAAGTGATTTTGGTTATTTGACATGAGAGATCTTTGACTATCAAAGTTTTGTGCGCGCCAATCAGGATTAATCAACATTGAAATCAAAATAACTTGAGCTGCTTGAGGTTGCTTGCTTGGTGTTAAAAAAAGGAATGTTAAATTACATCCAGGGTGTTAGACTTTGAGCATTAGTCATGATTATTAGATTAATTGTTTGATTGTTTTTAATTTGTTGCTAGAATGCATTTGCTTAGAGGATAAATGTTGAGTCACGCAGATGAGAGGCTGCTTCATCTCGTCTGAACTCAAAGTGTAGGCTGTTGGTTAATTCATTAATCGATTACATGACCGCGAGATGTTCCTTTTTTCGAGTGCAGGAAAAATCTAATATTTATGATTTAATAAACAAATGATATCATAATTTGATTTAGGCTGCCAGCTGTGTCAATTTAGAGTTTGAGCAACAATGACTCACGCTCTCACAGACCTATAGAGCTCGCATGGTGGGTGCGGGCAGACATTCAAAATAAGTCATAGTAGATTGGAGTCAAACAAAGGTTGAGTCATGCGGTTTATGATGAGAGCCGCCATTGTATATTCATAAATGTGTCAAACATTAGGGGCACTTTGGATACGACCGTGGTGAGCCACAGCGGCTTGTGATACTTTTATTCAATTATAGATTTAATTTTGTGATAGCTGAGAAAAGAGACAGCAGGACTTTTTTAAAGGGGTTATCTGTCGGCGTCGGTAGGTTTGATGTCGCTATATTTAGATTGATGTAGAGTTGTTTCTAGAGATGTCCCGATCCGTGATTTTCAAAAGATCGGAATCCGGAGAAAAAAATCGGGGATCGGGATTTTTTTTTTTTTTTTTTTTTTTTTTTTTTATAAAATATTTTTATTTAATGTTACAAAACAAAAATAACCATGTTCACGTCTTAAAGTCATCCTGAGGACTTAGTTTTGGTTTAAAATTACACAACATCATGTATGTGTTGCTTCTTTTGGGCTTGTTTTCAGACCTGGTTGCTTATTTCTCTGAAAGCAACAGAGTGGGCGCAGTGTCTAATAGTAGCAGTAAGCTAACGAGAGGCTACGTCCAGCTGGTGACTCGGGAGTCGGGACAGAGAAAATGTCAGGAGTTTGGAAGTATTATAAAATTGAAAGCGAAGGCAGTGTAACAGCCAGATGCAATGTTTGCAAGGCGGAGGTTCCGCGTGGTGGAAAGAACAGAGCTACGTTCAACACGACCAATCTAATACGCCACCTGAGAAACAAACACCAACAACAACACGGCGAGTACACAGCGGCCACTCGGGTAACGGCACTGAAACAACCGACACTTTCAGAGGCTTTCAAAAGGAAAGAGAAACTGCCCCAGAACAGAGAAAAGGCCAACAATAACAGCCAAGATAGCTGAATTCATTGCGTTGGATGACCAGCCGTTATCTGTTGCCTTTTTTTTCTCTTAATGCATTGCATAAAGATCGGATCGGGAAAAATCGGTATCGGCAGATTGTCAAAATCAAATGATCGGAATCGGATCGGGAGCAAAAATCGGGACATCCCTAGTTGTTTCAGTTTAATACTTTCCTCTTTAGTTCTGGTCATTATAATTGAAGCATTTTGGACACACCGCATACATTGTTTGTCCTCAGAAGATACTGAGGCCCAATCCCAAACCACGCCCTACACCTTACCCCTACACACTCGCAGCTCAACGAGGCTCCCTCCTGTCAGGTGGAGGGAGTAAACACAGCGGCAAGCTTTGGGACGGCCTCGCCTCTCTCCGGCAGGAACAGGAAGTGCCGTAACTGTATTTAACAACGGTTTCAAATCAGCATCTCTTAGACAAAAGTTTAAATGAATAACTCAAATAAAACTCCAAACATCTTTCATTGTGTTGTCTTTTAGTTTGAAACCTGATGTTTATAAGCTTCTTAGTTTTTATACGCGACTTATAATAAAATGCACACATTTACCTTTTTCTAGACTAAACACAGTTTGATCCTAAGTTAAAAACATATGAGGTTATCATGAGGTCGTTAACATCGCAGTGTATCAGTGGATGTTTGCTGGAACTCTTGTACACAGCGTGTTTCCTGAGGACACACACAGCGTGACTCCGGTCAGGCTCCAGTCAGCACCGATGCAGACTCGCTGTTTGAGGGCTCGATAGCCCACTCCCCCTCCACACCGCTCCACACCTGTTGGTTTGGAACAGCCCTTAATGTGGCGGACCCTCCGCGCGAACGAGGGGTAGTGTGTGGGGCGTGGTTTGGGATTGGGCCTCAGAATGAGTTGTGGTGCCCCCTGACTGTTACTGTTGTCATATGTTGACAACTTTTGGATGGATTACAATATCATGGAACACATGTTTATGGTTCTCTGAAAGGTGAATCATTTACATGTTCACGTTCTGCATTAGCTTGTTGTCCAGTGGACCTCAACACTTCTGCTGAAGCAAAGGGAGGTTTCTGGCACAACTTAACTTTCTCCAAAGTCCATTGGTGGATGGGAAAGGTCTAAAGCCGTCAACTCTCCAGCATCAGGACAGTATATGAAACGACTTTAGTTATACGTCAGAGTTACTGGAGTTATTATGTCTCTGCTTCAGGGGTTGCAGGAGCGTGAAGAAACGTGTGAGGACTAGAAAATGGCTTTATATTTTTAGAAAGAGCTAGATACATTTCAAGAGCTAGAGATATAGTGAAGGAGCATCGGGGAGTAATCACTCTGAGACAAGAGAGGTTTTTGAGTGTCTTTTGAAGAAAGAAGTGGATCGAAATGACTTTAGTAACTTCTCCACCCCTGAGTAACCACACAGGAGAAGATTGGATGGAGTTCTCCTGCCTCCGAGTGACAGCAGGGCTAGTTCTGAGGCTGTGGCGCAGTGGGATAGTGCGTTGGTGTTCAGATCAGGGGAGCACGGGTTCAAACCCTCACTGCAGTCAGCATGTCGTTGTGGAGGACACTTCACCCCAGATTGCTCCTGTGGGGATTTGTCCATCAGTATCGAGTATGTAAGTTGGATAAAAGCGACTAACATGTAATGTAATTTAATATAGTCGTTAAACTAAATGTAAGATATGCCGGTAGGTTCCTTTTATAGTGGAATATTTAGGTGAGTATTAGCAACTTCAACGAAAAAGTGACATGAGCTGTCAGTTGGGTTGTTGAGACAAGATGTGGACGTCGCCATCATCATTTGGTCGTAGTCATTGGCCTATCTCTGTCCCCCTAATGTCTTTTCTGCACATCATCTTCCCTTTTGTCACAATTGCAGTTTTTGGATACCTTCGGTTTTATGATCTGTGAAGGTATGACCTTCCCACTGGCCAGAGGTGGGAAGTAGTGGAAGTACAAATACTTCCTTACTGTACTTAAGTACATTTTTCTGGTATCAGTACTTTACTCCACTACTTATTTTTCTGACGACTTTTTACTTTTACTTCTTACATTTTGAACTCAAATACCTGTACTTTCTACTTCTCACATGTTGAACTCAAATACCTGTACTTTCTACTTCTTACATGTTGAACACAAATACCTGTACTTTCTACTTCTCACATGTTGAACTCAAATACCTGTACTTTCTACTTCTAACATGTTGAACACAAATACCTGTACTTTCTACTTCTACATGTTGAACCACAAATACCTGTACTTTCTACTTCTTACATGTTGAACCCAAATACCTGTACTTTCTACTTCTTACATGTTGAACCCAAATACCTGTACTTTCTACTTCTTACATGTTGAACACAAATACCTGTACTTTCTACTTCTAACATGTTGAACACAAATACCTGTACTTTCTACTTCTAACATGTTGAACCCAAATACCTGTACTTTCTACTTCTTACATGTTGAACCCAAATACCTGTACTTTCTACTTCTTACATGTTGAACCCAAATACCTGTACTTTCTACTTCTTACATGTTGAAACTCAAAATACCTGTACTTTCTACTTCTTACATGTTGAACCCAAATACCTGTACTTTCTACTTCTTACATGTTGAACTCAAATACCTGTACTTTCTACTTCTTACATGTTGAACTCAAATACCTGTACTTTCTACTTCTCACATGTTGAACTCAAATACCTGTACTTTCTACTTCTTACATGTTGAACTCAAATACCTGTACTTTCTACTTCTCACATGTTGAACTCAAATACCTGTACTTTCTACTTCTTACATGTTGAACACAAATACCTGTACTTTCTACTTCTCACATGTTGAACTCAAATACCTGTACTTTCTACTTCTCACATGTTGAACTCAAATACCTGTACTTTCTACTTCTTACATGTTGAACACAAATACCTGTACTTTCTACTTCTCACATGTTGAACTCAAATACCTGTACTTTCTACTTCTCACATGTTGAACTCAAATACCTGTACTTTCTACTTCTCACATGTTGAACTGAAATACCTGTACTTTCTACTTCTCACATGTTGAACTCAAATACCTGTACTTTCTACTTCTCACATGTTGAACTGAAATACCTGTACTTTCTACTTCTCACATGTTGAACTGAAATACCTGTACTTTCTACTTCTCACATGTTGAACTGAAATACCTGTACTTTCTACGTTGTCATGTTGCCGTTGTTCAGCATGGAAACATTCATTGGCTAACAATGACATTATTGTTCTATTGATATAAAGGGAGGTCAGGTACTCTTTAAAACAGCTGCTAGTTATGGGTACTTTTTACTGTAGTACATTTCAAAGCCTCTTTACTTTTACTTGAGTAAAGAACTTTAGTCAGTACTTCTACTTTTATAAGAGTACTTTTAAAACACGAGTGTCTGTACTTTTACTTGAGTAAAGGAAGTGTGTACTTTTGCCATCTCTGCCACTGGCCTTAGACGGACTTGGATGGTTTTTGGCAATCATGCTAACAAGCTAAACTAAGATGGAGAGTATGGCGCACACAATACACCTTCCTCAGGAGCATGCTAGCCGTATCATAGCATGCAATAGCAGCCTTGCAGAATGACTGTGAACTCTTAGTCGCATTTGATAGAGCTGGGGTTGTAGAAAAAAGATTGTGAGCTGGAAGTTTGTTGAGCAACAGTTTTTACCTCTTCCTACTCCGAATGACTCTAAAATATATCCACGAGGCACCTTGTGGACGAGTTATCACACATCCAGCTCTGGTTTGTTCAAACATGTCGACAGTGACTCAACAGAAATGGAAATGCTCTGAAAGAGGCACTGCTGTACTGAACCGTACGGTAGGCAATTAAATTAGGACGTCTATCGTAGTACATTTTGTCGGAGATGGCCAGCAGATTTGATTGTATTCCAACTTTAAATACCGTCCTTATGGAGCTTTAAATATATATTTCAGGCTGCAGATGTTACACGATGTATTTGTTTTCATATAAGGGTCATTCCAGAATTGGAGGACATTTCATGTCCCCCATATAAAAGAATCTAATAATCCATGCCCAAAATGCTAAAACATGCACTTGTTGTGTTAAACATACTTGTCTTGAGACAAAATGTATATAGAGTTGTAGAAAAAGTGGTTTCAAAATATTATTTAAATGATCAAATAGCTCTCGAACATCCCCTAAAATGGCATTTGTCTCTCGTCCCCGCTTCTTGGTGACCAACTCGCATGTCAAATATAACATTTAAAATAGGGATTTTATTTACTTGTGTTGGTATTATTCTATTGATATATTTCTCTTGTAATGGTAAAATCAATTTGTTAAATCATAAACATATTTTAGATAACAGTGATTTTGCACAGAAGGTGTGTCCCTCAACATGCGTTCAACCCATACCCAAACCTTTTTAGATTGGCACAGGAAGTGAACAAACTGTAAGTCAGATGGCACACAGGAAGTGACATCAGCAGCCATGTGCTCGTGCCATGGGTAGACCAAAACTAAGTCCTCTTTTATTTTTCATATTTTTACAATCTTTTCAGTCTTAAAAGAGTGTGGCACTCCGACCCACTCAACCCTGTTCCTGATATTATCAGAATAAAGCATATTAATTTCAAAGTTATCTTTCTTGCATTAGATATCCAAGTGTGTCCTTGCCTTGAAAGTAGCATTACATGCTACATCTAGCAATACTTCCTGAGGTTAAAGCTCATTGATTTTCAACCCTGTTACTATAATTAGAGTAACAGGGGTAATTCTTCATTGGAAAATATACATTTGATGCCTAGCTACGCAAATCACTTTTTTTGATGGTTTATTATCTGTTTTTTGTAAATACATAAAAAAAAATTATAAAATAAAAGGTTCATTTTTCAAAAATGTTGGCGTCTAAATTGTCCTCCAATTCTGGAATGACCCATAAAGCAATAATTTAAGGATTTTTAATGATATACCAGTCTCCTATAATATGAAGTTAAACAAAAAGAATGCTTGATATAAAGAACATATGTTGAGGAGAAAGTTTCCCCACATCACATTTACATTTAGATATCTCAATTAATATGAAACTCTTTTCTCTTGTGGACACACTTTGTGCTTCTGGCTGATAAGACTGATGTGTATTTGCTACAGCTGGCAGGAGGATTACAAATATGTCTCATGCTTCAGAAAGCCTGCACAAATGTCCAGAACACGGCCCTCTAATTTTCCAAAATGTCTGGTGTATTTGGAGTGACCGGGTCTTTCTTGTGCTTTTATCCTTCATTTCAGAGCGTGATTGTTTTTTCCGCCGCACTACACACTGCGCTGAACACACACCTTCACCTGTGCACACAAGAGCACAAAAGCACCTGTGCAGGGCAGTATACGGCAGAACAAATATGTCTGTTCCCAAGACAACAGCAGATAATAGAGTCATTATAACAGGACAAACAGATTACACAGCGTGGCGTCGCAGCAGAAAGAAACACAGCTCATCAACGACATCAAAGAAATACTTGAAGAGACTGGAAATGATTCCATACTAGAGGCTACAGCTGGGAAAGGCTTTAAAACGTGTGCAGCAGAATATTTCCAAAACAAAAAAGAACAAAACGACCTCCTGAACTTTCATTAATTCGTAGTTATTTGATATTATTTGATAGGGATATGCCACAGATTACTACTTGTACACGGTAATATCGGTAGGTCTGCAGGTCATGTGACTGAGCCCCTGTACGTCCATGATAATCATTCTGTGTTGTTTTGGAAATGTAGGGACTAGGGATGTCCCGATCACCTTTTTTTGCTCTCGATCCGATTCCGATCATTTGATTTTGACAATCTGCCGATACCGATTTTTCCCGATCCGATCTTTATGCAATGCATTAAGAGAGAAAAAGGTAACCGATAACGGCTGGTCATCCAACGCGATGCATTCAGCTATCTTGGCTGTTATTGTTGGCCTTTTCTCTGTTCTGGGGCAGTTTCTCTTTCCTTTTGAAAGTCTCTGAAAGTGTCGGTTGCTTCAGTGCCGTTACCCGAGTGGCCGCTGTGTACTCGCCGTGTTGTTGTTGGTGTTTGTTTCTCGTAGCGTGTTAGATTGGTCGTGTTGAACGTAGCTCTGTTCTTTCCACCACGCGGAACCTCTGCCTTGCAAACATTGCATCTGGCTGTTACACTGCCTTCGCTTTCAATTTTATAATACTTCCAAACTCCTGACATTTGCTCTGTCCCGACTCCCGAGTCACCAGCTGAACGTAGCCTCTCGTTAGCTTGCTGCTACTATTAGACACTGCGCCCACTCTGTTGCTTTGAGAGAAATAAGCAACCAGGTCTGAAAACAAGCCCAAGCAACACATACATGATGTTGTGTAATTTTAAACCAAAACTAAGGCCTCAGGATGACTTTAAGACGTGAACATGGTCATTTTTGTTTTGTAACATTAAATAAAATAATAAAAATATTTTATTAAAAAATTGAATTTTTTTTTTTATATCCCGATCCCCGATTTTTTTCTCCCGATTCCGATCTTTTGAAAATCACGTGATCGGCTCCGATCCCCGATCACGTGATCGGATCGGGACATCTCTAGTAGGGACACTAATGAATGAAAGCTAAAACACAAGAGCCCAAACTAATAAGTATGAAGGCCCAGAGATGCAAACGGGAAAGTATTCATTTCTGTTATAAATTGTTTTCTCACGTACTTGTATGGCTTAAGTTAAACAGATAAATAAACGATTTTCTAGGACAGTCAATGTTCCTTTTTATCATCTGGGAAAAATGTGAAAATAAATATACAGCAGGAGATTTGGCCGTGTTTGCCAGGATAATCTTTCCGTTGTGTTTGTTGGTTGTAATACTCATTCCGGCCACATGACTCTGAAGTGCACGACTAACACAAAAAGAGACATGGCAGTAATGTTACATAACTCGATTCAACACAAAGTATAAACCTTGTGTTTAGAGTTCTATGAGAAATAAGAACTCACCAGGAATAATCTTTTTAGCTTCGAGGAACATTTAGAATATGGGGTGGCGCTAGTGGAGCCTCGCAGATAGGGGGTGCTGCAGCCCCCTCAGCACCCCCTCAGCACCCTCCCCTTCCCGCTTCCTCGCCGACCCCAAGCAGCAAGCTGGAAATGAACCCAGCTCACACTGTCCGCTCCCCCCAACACGGCACCCAGACCCCACGCAGCATTCTCATCTGTTTGTCAGTGTCATTTCCTGTTGCTAACAAACGCCATGGTAACACATAAACACTGATGTTCCGCTGTAACGGAGGTGGACTCATCAGAACAGAGTGGGCGAGCTGACCAATCAGAGCACAGTGGGCTCACAGTGAGGGGGGGGGCAGGAGCTCCAACAAGCCGTGGAGGACAGAGTGAATAATAATAATAATAATATATAATATTTTTATAGCGCCTTTCAGGAAACCCAAGGTCGCTTTACAAGTCGGGTAGGGGGGGGGGGAAAGTAGTGGAAAAAATAAACCTATTAAACTAACTAGTGGGGAAGCCTTAGTAAAAAGGTACATACTATACAGAGATGATGAGAAAACCAATGTGAGTTTGGAAAATTGAAGAATGTAAATCTATTCTAGTCGACCTCAACAATGGAATTATGATCAGTAGAAATGGCCGTGACGTGGGACCTTGAAAGTAATGTTGTACAATTACAACCGGGGGCCTTACAGGGTTAAAAAGAACAGCCGTTAAAAATAGAAAACCATGAAGATAATTCTTAGAAAATGAATCACAAAACCTTTATTTGTGACTTGCCTCTTCGGGCTTCCGTAGTAGATATAATATTTCATGTGAGCGTATATATATATTTACCTTAAAAACATCCTTTTTAATTTACTGATTTCTCGACTTTGTGTTTCGTTTTCTTTATAATCTTAAACATCCAGACTGATTTCTTCTCAATGCTATCACCCTTTTTTCACACTTGCCTCTCTGGGCTTCCATAGTTTTGACCATGTTGGCTTGATATCATTTCCTTTTCACAAATAAATCCTTTTTATCTACTGATTTCATGACTTTTTGTTTTAACAATCATAGAGGTCCAGACTTTGGGCATTACAATGCTATCAACTATTCTGGACACTCAGGTGCTCCTCTGTCCAGGTTTTGACTTTGAAAAAAGATGGAAAATGTACCTAAAGTGTGGCCACCCTGCAGTTAGCGGCTGTTGAGTCGATACCAAACACACTTCAAACTGCAAGGACCCTAAACACAAACATATCCTCTCGTTTGTAAAATGCCTCAGAGTAAAACCGTTACACTGAAAGATGACCGGACAGAGGAGACTCGTGATTAATCTGTGGACAGCTGAGTCGATGTGCCAAATCAAATGAAAGTTGTCATTCTTCACAGGTGCCTCTGTAATTCATTACGTTCTGATTACTGGGAGAGCAAAATTTGGGCAATAAGAATCAATATCAACTAATTTGGTGATTTGAGCAAGAAGACTGAGGGCGTGAAAACAAATCTGTCCCCAAGATGTAATTAGGAATGACGAACACTTGTTGGATCCCTCAAGCATGTTTCGCTGCCATCCTGTTCATGATGTTCACCAACATGTATTCTGATTCACAAACAGGGTGTGGAGGTATTTTATTATTTTTATATATATATTAGGGCTGTCAAGTAACGCGTTAATAGCGCGTTAACGCAAAAAAAAATTAACGCCACTACTTATTTTAACGCGATTAACGCATGTGTATTTTTTCCTCGGCCGCCCCGTAGTTTCAGAGCGCATCGAGTTTAAAATACCATCTGCAAAGCTGATGCTGACAGCCCCGCTGATGCTGGACATGCCCCGCTCCTGCCGCCCGCTTGTGGCAGACCACACTTCCACGCTCACCGGCAGCCACCGACTGGCCATCGGGGAGGACCGGGAGGGTGTGTGTTGTGTGTGGCCCGAGCGATGCGAGGGAGAGACCTTACGTGCATTGTTGTTGTTAGCATCTGGTGCTAGCTAGCTGCTGCTAACGGATATAAGGAGCTGTTTAAATGAAACAGAGGAGCGCTCTATCCACACAACTGCGCCGAGCACTTGACTTTATATTTATTTATTTGTATTGTATTATTGTATGAGAGGTTCCAGGTTGAATTGAGGCGAATATTTGTAATGTTCAGAGGTTGTTGTGTTTAATATTCATGAGAATAGTTGTCATTGTTCAAATGATAATAAACATTTAGCATAAAGCATAATTTGTCCACTCATATGTGATAAGAGTATTAAAAACTTGAAAAATATTCCTCTAAGGTACATTTAGAACAGATAAAAAATGTGCGATTAATTTGCGATTAACTATTTTAATCGACTGACAGCCCTAATATATATATATATATATATATGGATGGATGGATGGATGGATGGATGGATGGATGGATAGATGGATGGATGATGGATGGATAGATAGATGGATGGATAGATGGATGGATGGATAGATAGATTGGTTGGTTGGTAGATAGATATATAGATAGATAGATGGATGGATGGATGGATAGATAGATAGATGGATGTGAGATTGATGGAGGTAGATTATAATAGAG